>NC_139516.1:16026324-16276241 GCF_947247035.1 Vipera ursinii
AAGGAAAAAAGCCCTGAACCTAGTATTTGAAAGAATTAAAATTATCAAATATGTTGATTGTTTTATCAGACTGGAACAGCATCAAAATATACAGGTTGCACAGCAGACAATGGATTTCAATGTATTCCAAGGACAACTAAGATTAGTGGAAGTATTTTGAAAAAAAAATACTGACAGACAAATACAGACCTACAAATTCTTGTCCCAGCAAATATAACTATAAGCTTCTTGGTTTTAAAGGAAGACATGGACAAACTGCAACCAGGTCTGGTGTAGGGTTGTTTTTTTGCAATTGATAACAACTATGACTTCAGAGCAATAATGTTAAAACTTTTGCTGATGTTCATTTATCATTGCCTTGCCTTGCCTTGCCTTGCCCTGCCCTGCCCTGCCCTGCCCTTCCCTTCCCTTCCCTTCCCTTCCCTTCCCTTCCCTTCCCTTCGAGTATTAATGTTGAAGTTACATTATACCGCTAATAATATTGTACATATCTATACTTTTTAATTTGGAACAGTAAAACTAATTTAAATTAGTTTAGTCTAATAGAACTATATTTCAAAGGTCTATATTTAATGTCTCAAGTAGATGGTTGTTACTCTAATTTGTACACTAACGGAATACAAATTAATCCATTCATGGCATGGAAGTATCCAGACCTTCAAATGGATAGCTGAGCTTTCTTAAGATTCCAAGAGGCAAAGGAATAGAAAATTTCCAAATACTGTAATAATTCTGGGGCTTATATTCAACAAATTAATTTCACTATTTGAGGGATATGCTCAAATTATCTGATTGTTTCAAATTTGAACCATACTTTCTTGAAGTCTCCTCCGCATCTGGGAACTGGTCAGTAGCTGTCATTGTCACCCTCATCAGCCTTTGAGTGGGATATTTTTCTGATTGGTTCCCATGTGTAGAGGAAAGAGGAAATGGCCTTAACAGAATAACAGAGTTGGAGGTCTTCTAGTCCAGTGCCCTATACAAACAGGAGACCTATACCATTCCAGGCAAATGGCTGTCCAATCTCTCCTTAAAACCTCCAATGTTGGAGCACCCACAACTTCTGAAGACAAGCCTTTCTACTGCTTAATTGTTCTCACTGTTAAGAAATTTCTCCTTAGTTCTAGGTTGCTTCTCTCCTTGGTTAGTTTCCAGACCCTTGGTGGCACAGTGGTTAGAATGCAGTATTGCAGGCTAATTCTGCCAACTGCCAGCAGTTCAATTCTAATCGGCTGAAGGTTGACGTAGCCTTCAATCCTACTGAGGTCAGTAAAATGAGGACCCAGATTGTTGGGGGCAACATGCTGACTCTGTAAACTGCTTAGAGAGGGTCATAAAACACTATGAAGTGGTATATAAGTCTAAGTGCTATTGCTATTGCTGCTCCACCCATTGTTTCTTGTCTTGCCTCCTGGTGTTTTGGACAATAGGTTGTTCCCTCTTCTTTGTGGCAGCCATAAATTCAAATTCCTTGAAGGAGGAAGACCTGCTACTAAGGCAAGAATCAGATAAAAAGGTGTTTGAGTCCAGGCCATAAAATAAAATGAGAAAATATCTAAATTTAATTTCATCTGAAATCAAAATGAGCAAGGGGAGAATCAGATTCAGAGTTGCAAGATTTTGATAGCTATTACGATAAAATACCCTGCCCTATATCACATTTGGTTTTGGGGGAGCTAATAGCATGGAAAACAAAATGGTTGACCAAATGAAGTTTAGTGTCTCCTCATTAATGCAATGTTCATATTTTTAATGAAGACAATTTTATAAAAGTAAGCTTTTGCACCCTAGCTGCCAACAGTACATTAATTATTCTCCTGTTTAATGCATCAATCACACTTCAGTCAAATCTATACATATGGAAATATTGATAGTCTTTGTGCGTAAGGATATAAAAAGATTTTGAGTTTTTATTGGGCACATTGTGTAAGCTAATTCTGTGGGGAAAGAAACTTTGTAACATTCTTCTGTTATATATTTCCCCCAGACTTTGATGCATTTATTTCTGAGCAAACTTTTTTTCCCATTTGAGACATTTTCTTAAAAATTGTCATACAAAGTCAAGCCAAATGAAAGGTAGGTATGAGTGAATGTGTACAAAACAGAGTTGCCTTACTGATGAGCATTTTAGAGAATTATATGTGATAGATATTACTTTTGAAAACAGCATTCTTCTTGGTAAATTAAAGGAAAAAGTAAGAACAATGTGTTTATCGAAGCAGCTGATGTAGCCTGCTCACTGCATGATAAATTAGGGATGTATCTCAAAATTTATTCTCTGCATTAGTTATTATTCTCAAAAAGAAGCTCAAACTACTTTGCTATTTCTAATGCTGAGCTTTAGGCAAACAAATAACAAAACAGCCAATCAGTTGAGCTGAAATGACTTGGATTTTAACTAAATTGATTGCACTGATGTTGATAGTACTCAGTTTGTATGTTTCTACCACAACTATCTAGAGGCTGAAATTATTCCTCTGAAATAAATGCTGTGGAAGTACTTATTCTGTGTACTTCTTCCAGAGCAGAGAGTACCTCTTTCTATTTGATTTATCCAGTGAACTGAGAATTGGCATGCAATTGCTGCCACTTGTTGTGGCTGCCAAGATAGAGAAGATTATCTTTCCAAAGCTGATCATCATCATGGTTTTTAATTTTAATTTATAACTTTTTATTCTACTTTGTTTTTCCCCACATTTTAATTTTTATTATATTGTAAACTGCCCAGAAACATTGTATCAGTGAGATCCAAATGCTACTACTACAACTACTACTACTGCTGCTGCTACTATTACTACTACTAATAATAAAGGCAGCTTTACTTGGCTTACATCCTGCAATGATGCCTTTAACACCTTCAAGCATCCACATCTACCTATCCCAGGTCTTTGGGAAGGACACGATAGGTGGATAAAAATGCCAAATCCAATCTGAACATCTGGCTGACTGCGACCAACCATAAATTGATTTGGAAGCTAATCATGGTGGGTAAAATAATTTCCTGGACTGTCAGTTGGAGGGTTGAATTCAGGAGCCCTTGTTAGAAAACATGTTCCTGACCTTTAAAAATGTTGAAAGAATGCAGAGGTATAAAGTGGCAGAATGTTGCATTATTTTTTATTTTTTATTTTTATTTTAATTCCATTTATATCCCGCCCTTCTCCGAAGACTCAGGGTGGCTTACAAGCTAAGCAGTAGCCTTCATTCTATGTACATGCCTGCTTATTAGGGCTTTCACACACACCCCAAGCGGCATTATTACAAAGTCAGCTTAATTGCCCCCAACAATCTGGGTCCTCATTTTGCCTACCTCGGAAGGATGGAAGGCTGAGTCAACCTTGAGCCTGGTGGGATGCGAACCTGCACTAATTGCAGGCAGCTGGTGTTACTTAAGGAGGCATTAGCCCACTGCTCCACCAAGGCTCTTGGTGCTGATATACAAATGTGCTGATATACAAAAAGAATATATTTCCCTTGGATGAGATCATAGGTGTCAGGTGCAAACAATCAGACTCACACATGTAAAGTATGAACTAACTACTCTATTGCTCCAGCCTATTTCACAGCAATTTTCTCAGACTGGCAGTTTTCCCCTGAAAAAGACTAGATAAGGTTCAATGGCATTCAGGTGTATGTACGAGATAGACCTTGTCCTCTTGTGACTCCATGATAATCTCAGACTCATGCCTCACTTCATCCCTCCTCCCAACAGGGACAGTCCCTCTCCAACAATAGGCTTAGCTCACCTATTAGTGAATGACAAGCGTTTATTGTATTTGTTAATAACAAATCTACTAGGATTATTAAGAAAGGAATTCAGATAGAAAAGCTCACTTCACAAACAATATCATGAAGTGAGGGGAGCCGAGGATGAGGCCTGAAACACAAGTGGGAGAAAGACAAAGGAGCTTCTTTGCCTCTTAAATGTGGACTCACTTAACTAATAATAGGCCAGGTAAGAAACAGATACAGGGACAATGGGGAAAAAACTTTTCCTGCACAGATAAAAAGAGATAATGCCAGTGGTGGGATTCACATATGTGAACAACCGGTTCTCTGTGTGGATGCTGCTTCTGGAAGTCCATTCTGGGCCTGGGCAACAAATAATTAGCTACCAGTTGTGCCGAAGTGGTGCGAACTGGCTGAATCCCACCAATGGATAATGCCGTCTCCAACTTGCTACATGTCATAGCAGTAGGAAGAGCAAAGCACCACACGGTGACCTTCACGTTGGATTATTGCTGTTGCTACTTATTCATTTTTCCTTGCAATAAGAGAGCGTTCTGCCATTTAGTGCTCCTGAAGGACTCTGACAAATTAAATGAACATATAACCCATAAAAATGAAAATTAATATTTGATTATAGAAATAACCTATACATAAAAAAAACATTTCCAAATGGTGTATGTTATTGGAACTTGGCTGATGCTGAAAAGGAAACAAAATAGGCAGCAATGGAAGGTCTCTGTGAAGAGTGTCCCACAGGTGAGGTTACATCATTGAGAAAGACATTGCCTCCATTTGCATCTTCTACACTTTGTAGAGTAAGAGATGCTGACGAAAATTTAGAAGTATTCAGATGTTATTAAAAGCAACTGAAATGGTGGGTCTTTGTGGCTCTCTTGAAAACCTCTGAAGAAAATAGGCATATGACATCAACAGGGTTCATAGTGTTTATAAATTAATGCTTAGACCTCAGTATTTTACATTCTGCTCAAATTCTAGCATCTGTGACTGAGATGGAGTGTTACAGGCATTGTTACCATGTACATGGGGGTGTACTTATAATGGCTATTGAAAGCAATGTTCCAGCCAAGTGAAAGGGAGATGAAAGGCTTAACTAGAATGGAAAAAAAATGTCAGGCTAAGGAGAAACAAAGTACGATGGGTAGCATTCTAGAAGAAACATCTAGCCTAATATAGCCATAATGAGTCACACAGTGATTTGTGAAAGTGGGGACGAAAACAGTGGATTTGATGTTTGCCCAATACTAAAGATGATGATAATGTTACCTAGTTTGGGTAATGAAAAGTCTGCAAGTAAACAACCAATCCACATTTCAACTGAGCTACAAATATTCTCCTTTATTGCTCTCTCGCTCTCTCTCATCTCTCATGTCTGTCTGTTGATCTCTATCTATCTATCTATCTATCTATCTATCTATCTATCTATCTATCTATCTATCTATCTATCTATCTATCTATCTATCCATCTATAGTAAAAAGGTAAAGTTTCCCCCGCACATGCGTGCTAGTCGTTTCCAACTCTAGGGGCCGGTGCTCATCTCCGTTTCAAAGCCGAAGAGCCAGCGCTTGTCCGAGGACATCTCCATGGTCATGTGGCCGGCATGACTAGATGCCAAAGGCGTACAGAACGCTGTTACCTTCCCACCGTAGTGGTACCTATTTTTCTACTTGCATTTTTACGTGTTTTCGAACTGCTAGGTTGGCAGAAGCTGGGACGAGTAACAGGCGCTCACTCTGTTACGCGGCACTTGGGATTCGACCCGCCAAACTGCTGATCTTCTGATCGACAAGCTCAGTGTCCTAACCCACTGAGCCACCACGTATCTATCTATCTATCTATCTATCTATCTATCTATCTATCTATCTATCTATCTATCTATCTATCTATCTATCTACCTACCTACCTATCTATCCATCTAAGCACAATGAAATGACACCCTTAGGTAGAATCCTTGTTGTGGCTCTGTGGCTACATCTTTTGTGTTTCACACTTAAACTACCAACTGTTTTCACTATACATTTTAAAAGCATGTACTTGAACTTGTGGTGGAAAAATCAACTTGCCAGTCGTGCAGACATTCATATAGTAATCATGCAAACAATTGGATGTATAAGTTTCCATTTTGCTGCATTATTCAGAAGAAATGTGAAGGAAAGTTGTGATGATCTATATTGCTCCTAGACTTTATAGCCAAGAGAATCATATCTAGCATCAAAGTAAATTTCAGATAGTCTGGATTTGAAATACAATATGCATTACCTACTGGGATATCTAAATATAGCCTAGGGCAAGCCAAAACCTGAGAGAGTTTATTAACAGAAAGCGTTTCAAAAAGGGATATCTCATGAATGGTTCTGCTGCCTACACCTGTCAGAAGAACTGATATCTTCTAGATATTGTTTGAAATTCATTTTTTTTCAAATATTTATCATTCTTCCTTACTGTAACACAGCTTTTATGCCTTTGAGACAATAGTAAAACTGACTACTCTTTTTGACAATTCTATTTTACATAATAATGAAAATCTAGTTTTTGCCCCAAAGAATACATGCCCTGAATAGGCATCCCATCATCGTCTCTAAAAGCATTTCATGCAAGGAGCTGAATCAAATGTAACAAAAACATAAAAACTGACATAGGGGAGATTTTCATACAGCTAATGAACTGAGACTGATCCTGAACATATAGATCTGTCAATGGCTTGGGGTGGGGAACTTTAACTATAGCTCACACATCTATTTTTTTCTTTTGAAAAAGCAGTGGTGTCAGTCTACAATCACAGCATGAGACATCTGTCCTAGCCATGTATTTTTAAATAAATTATCCAGCAAATGAATTATCCAAGTTTATTCAGAAGAGAATTAGCAAGAAAATATGTGGTCAGGTATTGCTGGAGTTGAACCTTTACAAAATACAGATATTTTTGCCAGAGGAAATATGCCCCAGGCAGTTCTGAAGATCAATTGTCCAAGAAATCAGTTACAAGGTTCAGCTTCATGGCTCAGAAAAGACATGAGGATTTCAGCACATGACTAGTGTGATGGAGAGGCTTTTAAATAGGGAATTTTCTACCTGAGTCAAACTCAGCCATTGCTGACTATCCTAAATCAGAATGTAACTTTATTCCAGAGTAGAAATGTACAAACTCTAAGCATGTTATGATGGAAGCTAAACAAATGTTTGAGTTTGGAACAGGTTGGCTTTGAGTTTGAAAAAGATGCTTTAAATTCAAAAGAGCTCTCCTTTAAGTTTGAAAAAAAAAATCCTTTTATTTTGATTAAAAAGGTCTGTTTTAAGCCAAAACAGTTCTAGAAAGATTGGAGCAATGCTTGAATGACTTCAAGTTTAAAACATTTTGCACATCCCTAATTGAAGGCACTTCTGACTCCTTAGAGAAGGGTGTCAAAGTGCCGGCCCATGGGCTGGTTGCATCATGCAGAGGCTGCGCCCACCCCAAATCCAACAATACAAAAAAAAGTCATGATATGTCGCGACAGATCACGTGATGCAGCGAGTTTGACACCCGTGTCTTAGAGAAGTGTTTCTCAACCATGGCAACTTGAAAAGGGTGGATTTCAAATTCCAGAATTCCCCAATCAGTGTGCTGGCTGAGGAATTCTAGGAGTTGAAGTTCACCTATCTTCAAGTTGCCAAAGTTGAGAAACACTGCCTTAGAAATGGTTACTTCCTTTGCTTTCCTTGAAGTTGGACAGTTTCTACCTCTGTCTCTACCTGTTTCTGTTTCTACCTCAATAAAGTGTGATACCTGAAAGACATAAATGTCGTCAGGGTTGTGATCGAATGCCACACAGTGAAAGTTTGTAGGCGGGGACCTGGCTGTTGAGAAAGGATCATGAGAGCAAGGGAAGGAAATGAGGTTAGAATTGTCTTTGCATTATAGTGTTGAATTAGATCACCTCTTTTCCTCTTCCCAACTCTTGTAATCTGCTACTGGCTCAATAGAGAGAAAATATATCGCAGGCTAACACTGCCCACAGCCTGGAGTTCGATTGTGATGGGGCTCAAAGTTGTCTCAGCCTTACATTCTTTTGAGATTGATAAAAGGATCCAGACTGTTGGGGGCAATATGCTGACATTGTACAGTGCTCAGAGACTGCTGTAAAGCACTATAAAAGGTAAAGGTTCCCCCGCACATGCGTGCTAGTTGTTTCCGACTCTAGGGGCTGGTGCTCATCTCTGTTTCAAAGCCAAAGAGCCAGCACTTGTCCGAGGACGTCTCCGTGGTCATGTGGCCGGCATGACTAGATGCTAAAGGCGCACGGAATGCTGTTACCTTCCCCACCATAGTGGTCCCTATTTTTTTACTTGCATTTTTACGTGCTTTTGAACGGCTAGGTTGGCAGAAGCTGGGACGAGTAACAGGCGCTCACTCTGTTATGCAGCACTCAGGATTCGACCCGCCAAACTGCCGACCTTCTGATTGACAGGCTCAGCGTCCTAACCCACTGAGTCACCACATCCCCATAAAGCACTATAGGGCAATATATAAATGTAAATTATATTGCTGTTTCAGGGCTATAGCAGTTTGTGGTCTTTTGAATCAAGTTATTCCATTTCAATAAACATGGAAATACTCATCTTTATGAAGTGAAGTAAACCACCCTGCAAAAAAGCTAGATTTCCGTCAATGGAAGAGTTGAATCAATTAAAAAGGTCAAGGTAAAGATTTGCCC
The DNA here is from genome assembly GCF_947247035.1 of Vipera ursinii. NCBI lineage: Eukaryota > Metazoa > Chordata > Lepidosauria > Squamata > Viperidae > Vipera > Vipera ursinii. The sequence goes on from NC_139516.1 coordinate 16,034,767, forward strand.
CGTCCAGTCATGTCTGACTCTAGGGGGGCAGTGTCCATCTCCATTTCTTAGCCTTGGGAGCCAGCATTGTCTAAAGACACTTCCATGGTCATGTGGCCAGCATGACTATATGCTAAGGTGCACGGAACAGCATTAACCTCCCACTGAAATGGTACCTATTTATCTAGTTGCATTTGCATGCTTTGAAACTGCTAGTTGGGCAGGAGCTGGGGCAAATAATGAGAGCTCACCCCATCATGCAGTGTTTGGGTCTCAAACCCAGGCTGTCAGCTTTCCAGTTGACAAGCTCAGTGTCTTAACCGCTGAACCAGTGCAAACCCTTTGAGAGAAGTGTTTCACAATGTACAAGGATGTTTAAAAAAATGTTTAAAGCATCTTTTTAAAAATAATTACCGTAAATAACCTGCTTTGTGACAGGGTTTGCCTTGAGAGGCAATAGTTTGATAAGAGCTTATCACCCCCCCAACTCATTTCACTTTTAATGTGTGTGTTAGTGTGAAGCAAAAGCTTACATGCTATTTTTATTTTTTTCCATCCCTGAAAACACAAAACTACATTGCTGTTAATTAGGAGTTTGCTTCTCAAATCTAATTGTGTGATTTCTAGGTGCCTCAGAAACCACCAAATTCCAGTCGTGCCTAATCTTAAAGCTCAGTTTAGAACATGAAGCATTTCTAAGCCAGTAATATAGAGTATATAGAGCTTCCATCACACTGAGTTGCTGAAACATAGAGCTGGGGGTTTCTTATATGGGATCAAAAGCAATAGCACTTAGACTTATATACTGCTTCATGGTGCTTTACAGCCCTCCCTAAGTGCTTTACAGTATCAGCATATTGCCCCCAACAATCTTTTACTGACCTCAGAAGGTTGGAAGGCTGAGTAAACCTTGAGCTGGTCAGGACTGAACTGGCAGTGAGCAAAGAGCAGAGTCAGTCTGCAGTACTAAATCTAACCAAATACATGTTGGAAGAAAAGAGGAGTATCTAGATCCCATTTTTCATGCCAGGCAAGGTGTCTCAAAGAAGATACTCAACTATCAACTGCCCTTTGTCCTTTTTCCCTTCAAAGTCTCTCACAGACTATTCATACACTTTTAGGAAGTCCTCAAAATGTGATATTTTCCTGACACTTAAAAGAGGAGTTCAATGAGCTTTCCTTTGAAGAATTTCACCTGTAATGCATGGAAATGTTCCAAGCCCAAATACCGTGAAATCTGTGTTTCCTGTTCCTAAGCGAAGCTGATTTATGGGTCAATCTTTCATATTTTAAGAGTAATTTCCATGTGGCATGAAGGGAGAAAGCCCAGTCTAGTCACCTGTGACAATTTAATCAAAGGAGCTCATAACTCAGAAGCTCTAGTCATGCCTAGAGCTGTGGGATAACCCAAGATTTGTTGCTCTACTGGAGCGTATCTTAGGTATTTAGAAATACATAAATGGAAAACTTGGGAAAGAGAAAGGCAACGGGATTCAATTGCCCTTTCATGTCAAAGTAAATGACTTGAGTATTAAAATGGTTCATTTATGCAAAGTTCAATTTTAAGTCTATGTTCCATGTTTTTTCAGAGGAAGGATAAACACATCTGTATATAGATCTGTCACTACCTTAAGATTAATGTTTGCTTGATGCTCAGAAATGATTACATGCAAGTATATACCTGCTAAGACATGGACATCCTTCATGGACATCCTTCGTACAATATATTTGGTGTACCCTACGGATCAACAAACCTTTTAAGATCATGCCTTGCATGATCTTCAGAAGTTATTTGCTTTCAGACATTGTGGGTGCTCCATCATTGGAGTCTTTTAAGAAGAGACTGGATAGCCACTTGTTTGAAATGGTGTAGGGTCTCCCTCTTGATCAGGGGGTTGGACAAGAAGAAACAAGAAATTCAAGAAGAAACCAGATGGCTGCACAAAGATCTCTTTGACAAACTGAAAGACAAAAAGGACAAATACAAAAAATGAAAAATAGGGCACATAACTTAGGCCGATTATCAGCAGGCAGCCAGAACATGGAAAGATGAAGTGAGGAAAGCAAAGGCTCAGAACGAACAAAGACTTGCAACAGAAATCACGGACAATAAAAAAAGTTTTTTCTAACATATTAACAACAAGAAAAAAAATCAAGGAAACTGTAGGTCCACTAAAGAGAGAAGATGGCAAGGAAATAACAGGCAACAGGGAGAAAGCAAAGCTGCTTAACTTATACTTTACACCAGTCTTCATACAAAAAGAAACCATAGCCCAACATACCAAAAAAAAAAACCATTGCAAAGGCTAATTAGAAACAAAAATTAAAATAAGCAAGAAAATGGTAAGAGAACACCTATCCGACCTTGATGAATATAAATCACCCGGATTACATCCCAGAGTTCTGAAGGAGCTGGCAGATGTTATCTCAGAACCACTGCACCACATCTTTCAAAAATCCTGGAGCACCGGGAAAGTACCTGAGGATTGGAAAAGGGCTGATGTGGCTCCCATCTTCAAGAAAGAAAAAAAATGGACCCAGGAAACTACAGAGCAATCAGCTTAAGATCAATACCTGGGAAGATCCTAGAAACGATAATCAAAAAAGAGATCTGCGAACAACTAGAAACAAACCAAGTTATAACTAGTAGCCAGCATGGGTTTGTTAAAAACAAATCATGTCAAAGCAATCTTATTTCATTCTTTGACAAAGTGATTAAACTAATAGACCAGCAAAATACCGTGGACCGTAGTATACTTAGACTTCAGTAAGGCATTTGACCTTACTGACACAACCTACTCCTTGGTAAGCTAGAAAAAGGTAGAACAGACAACATCACCACCAGATGGATCTGTAGCTGGCAGGCAAATCGAACTCAATGAATAGTTCTCAATGGCACTACATCCACATGGAGAGAAGTAAGCAGTGGGCTACTACAAGATTCCATCCTAGAACCAGTACTCTTCAATATCTTCATCAATGACTTAGATGAGAGAATTGAAGGGGAACTCATCAGATTTGCAGATGACACCAAACTGGCAGGAGTAGCCAACACCCCAGAAGACAAACTCAGGATCCAAAAAGATCTAGACAAACTTGAACAATGGGCCCTATTCAACAAAATGAGTTTCAATGTGGAGAAAAGCAAAGTTTTACATTTAGACAGGAAAAATCAAAGGTACAAGTACAGATTGGCAAGACTTGGCTTAAAAACAGTAACTGTGAAAGGGACCTTAGAGTCCTAGTGGATGATCACTTAACCATGAGCCAGCAATGTGCAGCTGCAGCCAAAAAAGCTAATACAATCCTGGGTTGTATAAACAGAGGCATAGAATCAAGATCACATGAGGTATTAGTACCACTTTATAAAATCGTAGTAAGACCACACCTGGAATACTGCAGCCAATTTTGGTCACCATACCACAAAAAAGGATGTTGAGAGTTTGGAAAAAATCAGAGAAGAGCAACTAAAATGATCAAAGGCCTGGAGACCCAAACATATGAGGAACGGCTGCAGGATTTGGGTTTGGCTAGTCTAAAGAAAAAAAGAAATAGGGGAGACATGATAGTAGCATTCCAGTATTTCAGGGGCTGCCACAAAGAAGAGAGGGTCATGTTATTCATCAAAGCACCAGAGGGAAGGACAAGAAACAATGGATGGAAACTGATCAAAGAGAGAAGCAACCTGGAATTAAGGAGAAACTTCCTGACAGTGAGGAACAGCTTGCCTCCAGAAATCCTGGGTGCTCCATCACTGGAGATTTTTAAGAAGAGGCTAGAGTCTAGACAGTCACTTGTCTGAGATGGTATAGGTTCGCCTGCTTGAGCAGGGGGATGGACTAGAAGACCTCCAAGGTCCCTTCCAGCTTCTATTCTATTCTATTCTATTCTATTCTATTCTATTCTATTCTATTCTATTCTATTCTATTCTATTCTATTCTATTCTATTCTATTCTATTCTATTCTATTCTATTCTATTCTATTCTATTCTACCTCCAAGGTCCCTTTCAGCTCTGTTATTCTGCTCTTGCAGAATGGTACATCTGCTACCCCATTTGTTTTCTCTCTAAAATCCCCAAATCTTATGAGATATCCACACTTTCCCCCGCAATTGTTTTTATTGGGCATTGTTGTAGATTGTGATGTTAAAGAAACTAACTTGATGTTGAACATGATTACGGCAGCATGGTTACTGGTGGGACAATATTGGAAGAAGGATAGTTTGCCCACTGTAGAAGAATGGGTGTTTAAAGTTTCGAATCTTGCAGAAATGTCTAAGATTTCTTCTTATCTGAAGGATCATTCACAGGAAAGATATATTTCAGTTTGGAGGAGATGGATAAATTATATTCAAAACAAATATAGGACTAAAAAGTACCATTTAGCTTATGAGTAGATTTTAGTGGGATATTGTTATTGGTACGTTATTTGTAGTTATGTTAAAAGAGAGTTAAAGCGCATTATGAATTTGGTTAATTGTATATTATGCATAATTTTTATTTAGAATATGATTATTGTATTATTATTGAGCCACCGCCTCCCTTATATCCATAAGTACATACAAGTTATTTGTGTGTGCGTTTTTGGCAAAGGAGATTTCAAGCACTCTAGTGTTGCCTATTGCACTGATGTAACCACTCTATATCTTTTACTCAAAGAGAAAACCTATTAAATAAGACTTCTTCCAGGAGAATGCATATTGTTTAGGGAAATATAACCTCTGTTACCATGGTAATCTAATGAGGGGGTACTTTATTTGAATGCATCCTAAAGTGTCCTATTTAATTCATTGGAGCCAAAATCTGAGAGATTATTCAAATATTAAATACAGCAAAACACTTCTAGTTGAGATAATCAAATGAAGTACCTGTTATTCGCTTATATTCCACATCAAAATCTCTGTGTAGAAGAGAAAAATTAGGTTGCCACTCATTCAAAGAATTTGAGTTATATAAACTAATTGTTCCTTTTAAAACACAAGCACTTTGTAAGGAAAGTTAACAAGGGGCCATCCTAGCTGACAGTGGGCTATTTGTGTTTCCTGAATTTTTATTTCATCAATTCATCACACAATCTATTTTGTATCAGCTTAATAACTATGTCCAGATTCAAATCAAATATTTTCATGGAGGTCATTGACCAGAAAAAAGAGAAATAGTTTTGACATGGCAATTCTTTATTGGGAAAGAGGAAAAAAAACCAATGGGACAATATAAGGATATATGTTTTTTTATTCATTTATTTCTCTAATCAACAAAATACAAAACAGAAAAACAAACATCCAACACTAACAATGAGAAAAAAATATTGGGTACAAAAAAAAGAAAAGAAAACCCCCCCACTCCAAATGTTAAATAGATCTAACATTGAACATAAAAAATGCTGAAAAATAAATAAAATATTTTATTTAGTTTCCCTTTTACGATCCTGTAACCTCTTAATTTGGGGTAGAGTTGGAGGGACTGGATGGAGAAAATATTTTATTTAATATAAGGAATAACTAATTAAAAGTTTTGTGCAGTTGTATAACTTGGTCAAGATATTTAGCCACCTGATAGATGAGCGTGTGGTTAGTATCTCTTAAAATAATACATATAAAATTTATCAATGTGGCTTTCATATTTGGAAACGATTGAGGAGATCACAGCACATCTTGGAATGTCATAGATCCATATTTAAATTGATTCATGTATCACACTTTAAATTACTTAGAAGGGGAGTTCCCACAAAGTAGTCTAATCCTTGGAGGACTATATCACATGCAAGTCCTTAACATCTTGATTGGCATGTAAATAACTTATTGATTGTATTATGCAGGCCATTTGCAAAATTGTCTTCAGAAAATGTGGCAATCAGAATCATGTCCTCCGTCTAAAAGTCACCGATGAGCTGCTCCGATCAGTGAGCATGTATTCTCTAGGCAGCTTTGAACCTTTAAGAAGATTATCAAATTCTGCCATATCTCTAAATAGAAAAGGGAGTTATCTTTTTTCCTCCCTTCCCTGGGATTTCAGTATATATTGAGTGAATGATTTATGATGTTATGTGGCAATTCAGAAGTCCAATTTGGATGTTTTCCTTCCCAATAACTGGCAGAAAACCCCCACATATATCATTATGAAAAATGGCTACAAAGCTGTTCTTGCCAGACAACATTTTTCTTGATCACACAAAGGAGACTTGAAGCATTATTTTATACTAAATATTCATATTGTTTAGCAGCAAACCTTTTGTCTTTTTCCTGGGAGATAACATGTTCAATTATATTACAGCTGCCACTTCTGGCTGCATAACTCTGGATGACCATTAGATGAAAGCAGAGGTCTAGAGTTTTCTATGTCACTTTGCTACCTTCTATAGCTATCTGGAGGGACACTGTGGCTCAGTGGGATAGGAATCTGAGCTTGTCGATCAGAAGGTAGGCAGTTTGGTGGGTCGAATCCCGAGTGCCGTGTAACAGAGTGAGCGCCTGTTACTCGTCCCAGCTTCTGCCAACCTAGCAGTTCGAAAGCACGTAAAAATGCAAGTGCAAAAATAGGGACCATTAAGGTGGGAAGGTAACAGCGTTCCGTGCACCTTTGGCGTCTAGTCATGCTGGCCACATGACCACGGAGACATCCTTGGACAAGTGCTGGCTCTTCGGCTTTGAAACGGAGATGAGCACTGGCCCCTAGTGTCAGAAACGACTAGCACGCATGTGCGGGGGAACCTTTACCTTTATAGCTATCTGGATTTGACACTCCACGACTGACTGACATAGTAACAGAATAGAATAACAGAATAACACAGCTGGAAGGGAGGTCTTGCAGGTTTTTCAGTCCAACCCTCTGCTCAGCCAGGAAACCCCATACCATTTCAGACAAATGACTGTCCAATCTGTTCTTAAAAACCTCCAGTGTTGGAGCACCCACAACTTCTGGAGGCAAGTCATTCCATTGGTTAATTGTTCTAACTGTCAGGAAATCTCTCCTTAGTACTAGGTTGATTCCTTCCTTGATTAGTTTCCATCCATTGCTTCTTGTCCTGCCTTAGGATGCTTTGGAAAATAGGTTGACCCCTCTCTTCTTTGTGACAGCCCCTTAGATATTGGAACACTACTATCCTCTCACCCCTAGTCCTTCTTTTCATTAACGTGACTCTTGTCACCCATTCTAATCCTTTCAGGAAAGATTCCCTCTTGAGATCAATAAGAATCACATATACTGACCTCACTCCAAGCTTTTTGTAGAGAATCATAGAGTCAAAAGGGAACTCAGAAGTAATCTAGCCTAATCCCCTTCTCATTGCAGGATCTTCTATAACAAATCTTTATAAGCTGAGCAGAGAGATGATCTTCACTATATACATTAAAAATTGATACAGTTAGTGGAGCACCCCAAACCAGACTAAAATAGGTTAGATAATTTGTCTCTTAGCATGCTGTAAGAACACAGCCATTGTTAGCATATTGTGTAAACTAGGGCATCCTATTAACCAATGATATGATTTGCCTGTGCCTAGTAAGTCATGTGAATAAAGCAACTGAGTTTTGATATGCCTTTTTCATTATAGGTACTGGGAAGTTGAACTTGCATTTGAAGGTCATATCTCATATTAAGGTAACCAGATTTTAATTAAGGGTTCTTTGGGGCTTTCTGAGCCTGCTTGTTTTCTTGCAGACATTTCATTACCCAAACTAGGTAACATCATCAGGTCTCATGGTGTTACCTAGTTTGGGTAATGAAATGTCTGCAAGAAAAAGAGCAAGCTCAGAGAGCGCCAAGGACCCCTCAAGTCCACCCTAAACTACAAATATTCTCCTTGATCAGATTGTAATTGCTACTTTCTCAACAACCATGAGATGCTGCAAAACAGATTTAGATGCTGTCACCTATTGGTCATTGGGAGATGTGAGTCATTGGGACTCCAGACACGGTCATCTGCATTTAGTCAAGGGCAAGTGGGTTTTTTTTCCTGAGCAGAGGTCCATACTTCAAGGCTGCATTCAGAAAAGTGAGAGGGTGTCTGGAAATAATAATAATAATAATAATAATAATAATAATAATAATAATAATAATAATAATAATAATAATAATAATAATAATAATAAGAAGAAGAAGAAGAAGAAGAAGAAGAAGAAGAAGAAGTAGTTGGAAGGGACCTTGGAGGTCATCTAGTCCAACTCCCTGCTCAGGCAGGAAACCCTATACCATTTCAGACAAATGGCTGTCCAGTCTCTTCTTAAAAACTTCCAGTGTTGGAGCATTCACCACTTCTGGAGGCAGGTTGTTCCACTGGTTAATTGTTCTAACTGTCAGGAAGTTTCTCCTTAGTTCTAGCTTGCTTCTCTCCTTGACTAATTTCCATCTGTTGCTTCTTCTCCTGCCTTCAGGTGCTTTGGAGAATAGCTTGACTCCCTCTTCTTTGTGGCAGCCCCTGAGATATTGGAACACTGCTGTCATGTCACCCCTCACCCTTCTCTTCATTAAACTACACATACTCACATATAAAGTGAGTACATCCAGGAAGGGGAAGAAAAGATCTAAAAAAGTAATAAAAAGAAAAGTGTGTTTGTCTCCACATTGTCCAATTTTGGAAGAAATTTGAAAAGCATCTCGGGAGCCACACAAGGGCACCTCTGCTTGGGGATCACAGATATTTGGCTAAATTGATGGATTGGTTATCTAACATCAAGTCATTTTTGTCTCCTAGTGACAAAAGACGAAACAATAGCTAGATTTTCTTCATGCTGATCTGTAACCTATTATTTCAGGTCTCCCAATGGTGCACTCATTTCCCCTGTAACTGACTTCATCCCACCTTGCTGCTGCTCATCTTCTTCTTCTCTTTCCTTCCACTTTTCCTAGCACTAGATCCAGTGGTGGGATTCAAATATGTGAACAACCGGTTCTCTGTGTGGATGCCACTTCTGGAAGTCCGTTCTGGGCCTGAGCAACAAAAAATTAGCTACCGGTTCTGCCTAACTGGTGCGAACTGGCTGAATCCTACCACTGATTAGATCCATTTCCAGAGATTGGACAAACATGCTTAGATCCATTTGCAGAGATTGGACAAACATGGATAAACATGCTTTTGTTAATGGCAACGAAGTGTTAGATGGTTTTCGAAATGTTCTCTCCATTTTCTGCATTGAGTGAAGTTTTCTAATCCTTATGTGCAAACTCATTTAAAAATAAGTTTTTTTAAAAAAAGTTTTCCTTATTGTTATGAAATTAAGAACATAAGTGGTTGAGGTTTTATGACAAATATGAAAGCAATAGACCCATTCTTGTGTTGTGACCCAGAAATTATAATAAAGCAGCTTATTATCTCTCTGAAAATGGATATTTCATTGAAGCATTATAGCTTACAAATACTGACTGCATTATCCTCCCTTATGAATTTCCTTAATTTATCTAATCCTCTGTTAAAGCTTTCCAGTTGCACAAGTTAAGTTAATTATGTCCACTTAAGGTTCACTAAACAGACAGCTTCTATCTTAATGATCTGGGGCCAATAGCTTAGATACCTCTTTCTTCCTTCTCTGCCATTACATTAATACAAACCCATCTTGTTCTATCTGACTCAAACATTAGTTTGTTATTAGTTGATGTGTATCACAGGAATTGTAGTTCAACAACATCTGAGAGGTTATATCCATGTGATATATAGCCTTGCACCATAAATCTCTATCTGTTTCTCCTGTGTTATTAGTTTGAGATCCAGTACACATATATAACTCCTGATAATCCCCAATATAATTTAGCCTGAATACCAGAACCGATAACCTTTGCAAAGATCAGGTAACATGAAGATGCAGGCACCAAGTATATTTTAAAATTCATTTTGAAAACAGACCAAATCAGTAATCCTAGAATCCCCTTGGGGATTTGAGAGAGCCACACAGCCAGTTCTAATATGTGGAATAGTTGCTTGTGAGGGTGTTCACGGGTAGATACTTTTGTTCAAAAGATATCATACTTATTTTGAACCTCTGTATTTCTTTCTTCTAAAAGAGCTTATAGTATTTCAAAAATAATAAAAATAATGAATAGAGAAAATTTGAAAGCATTATGCTATACTCCCTTAAAATTACAGGTGGCGATTTGTCCATGAAAACATGATGTGCCCCTGAAAACATGATCCTAGACATAAATCTGGCAAGTAAGATGATATGGAATAAAAAAAAATGTTCAGAAGTGAGTAGCGTTCACCTTGACTATCTCAACAAATCACAACTTACTGCACCTCCAAATACCTTGCATAGTCTACTGCACTAAAGGTAAAGGAAAAGGTTCTCCTGCATGTGCGTGCTAGTCGATTCCAACTATAGGTGTTGTGATTCAGGGTCAGCCTGTGGGTTCGGCAGTTGGGTCGGACGACTCAGAGGAGGAGGAGGAGGGGGGTGTTGAAGAGCTTGCTGAGGGGATTGGACAGCTTGATGAGAGCCCCCATCTGGTCACGATGCAGACCCAGCTGTGTGAGCCTAACAGCGTGGATGAAGATGACCCACAGCTGGCCCTGTTCAAGGACGCCCGACGCAGGAGGCAGTCAATCAGGAGTAAACAGAGGAAGGCAATGGGGCTCCTCGGAAGGAGGCAGAGAGAAGCCACGCCCTGAACTGTATTTAAGGGGGAATGCGTGGGAGGGCTGGTTTGCTGAAGGCAACCGCTTGAAAAGCTCCTTTTTCTTGGTTCGTGTCTTGTTCTATTTGTTTTTGTAGCAATAAATTTGGCAGGCATAATTCCAGCCTCTTGCCTTCTTGTAAAAGAAGGCAGGGTTGTCCCTGCCTTTTCTGCAGGGCCGGTAGCAGGCTGGTACAGAACACTGGGGGCCAGTGCTCATCTCCGTTTCAAAGCTGAAGAGCCAGTGTTTGTTCGAGGACGTCTTTGTGGTCATGTGGCCGGCATGACTAGATGCCAAAGGCTCACGAAACGCTGTTACCTTCCCACTGTAGTGGCTCCTATTTTTCTACTTGCATTTTTATGTGCTTTCGAACTGCTAGGTTGGCAGAAGCTGGGACGAGTAACAGGCGCTCACTCTGCTACGCGGCACTCGGGATTCGACCCGCCAAACTTGCGATCTTCTGATTGACAAGCTCAGCGTCCTAACCCACTGAGCCACCGCGTCCCTTACTGCACTACTGCAGTAGTGAGTATCATTTGGGTATACAAATGTAGACAATTACAAGATGGAAGCAGATAAATACATCTAGTGGCCAGTCAGATTTTTGAAACCTACCTCATAGTATGTATTTCTCTCTCTCTCTGTTTCCTTCTCTGTCTTTCTCTGTATCTCTGTCTCTGATTCTCTGTCTCTCTCTCTCTCTGTATAAGCACAGAGAAATTGAGATTGTGAAAGGCCTTCAAAACAGCAGTATAATTTCTGTGTAGATTTCTAAGAACAACTTTCCCCTCACTTTTTCTTCTTTTCTCCTCAAGTCACATTTGACTTCTAGCAACTGCCTGGAAGAGTCCCTGTAGTTTGCTGGGCAAGATTTCAGACGTGACTTGCCACTGGCTTCTTTGTAGAGATAAAGAGAGAGGCAATGGTGGGATTCAGTCAGTTCTCATTACTTCAGCAGAACCGGTAGCTAATTTTTGTTGCCCAGGCCCAGAACTTCCGGAAGCGGCATCCACACAGAGAACCGGTTGTTCACATATTTGAATCTCACCACTGGAGAGAGGGACTGGCCCAAATTCACTCAGCTGGCTTTGCACCTAAGGTAGGAGTAGAAGTCACAATCTCTAGCCTAGGTTCTTAATCATTACCAGGGTATAATATCTAGTCTAATATATTTTATATTACTTATCTTTGTTCTGAGAAACAGAGGTCATGCCTTGGTTAATCCAGTTAATCCAGTTGCATGAGCTTTTGCCCTGAATTGGATTGGATCCATCTGGGGATGAATCGGATTCCCTATGAATTAATTGAATAATTAATTAATTCACTAATTAATTAAACAATTAAGTAATCAATTATTTGATTAATTGAAATGGTATAAGGTTTCCTGCATAAGCAGGAGGTTGGACTAGAAGACCTCCAAGGTCCCTTCCAACTCTGTTATTCTATTCTGTTCTATTCTATTCTATTCTATTCTATTCTATTCTATTCTATTCTATTCTATTCTATTCTGTTCTGTTCTGTTCTGTTCTGTTCTGTTCTGTTCTGTTCCGTTCCATATATGACTAAATCACCTAATTCATCAGTTTTCCTGGTTTGGTTACATGCTATCTCCTGTTAAACCAGGTCAGCCTATTTACAGCCTGTTTACAGAGTCAGCCTATGCACTTCCTGCCCCAAACAATCTGGGTCCTCATTTTACCAACCTCAGAAGTCAACCTGAGTCAACCTTGAGCCGGCCAGGATCAAACTTCCTGACTGTGGGCAGAGTCAATCTGCAATACTATATTCTAACCACTGCACCACCAAGGCTTCCTTCCTTCTCCTCATTTTCCTTCCTTCCTTCCTTCCTTCCTTCCTTCCTTCCTTCCTTCCTTCCTTCCTTCCTTCCTTCCTTCCCATCTTCCTTCCTCCCTCCCTCCCTCCCTCCCTCTTATATATACAGACAGAGTCAATAAAGCCTCAATGGCCAAGTTAGCTGAGAGCAATTCCTAGCCCTCCGAAAATTATTGAATTAGAACTCCCTGCATCTGATTAACTGGGACTTGTAATTCAGCAATAACTGAAGGATGATGTAGGTTCTTCCCTTCTTCCCTCTTACTATAAAAAAGATTAAATCTGGCTTCCTATATCAGAATGATATTGAAAAGGTATAATATTATTTCCTTAAGGAAGTCCAAGATACACTAGCATCACAAAATAAATTGAAGAGAAAGTTATACAGAGATTTTAATCTCATATTCCCCACTGCTGAGAAGTTTACCCTGAAGCTCCAGCATTCTCTTTTATTATTTTTTAAACGTAATCATGTCTATCAATTATACTGCCACATTCTCTTTGCAGTAGTCCTTACTGTGAAATAAGAAGTAACTTTTCACCTCTCTGCATGCCTTTGTGGAACAGACATTTATACTGATTTTTTTGCTAAATTGTCTCAGACATTAACAGATTGGTAAGGAGATTCTAGAAAGATTGGTCCTTTCCCAAATGTACAAATATACCGATAGTTCTTGACTTATTATTTGTTTAATGGCCTTTCAAAGTTATAACAGGGTGAGAAAGTGAATTATACTTGGCAACTGGCATGTATTTATGATAATTACAGTGTTCTTAGGTCACGTGATCACCATTTACAACTTTGTCAAACAACGTCTGACAAGAAAAATCGATGGGGAAGCCACATTCACTTATTGATCCCAGCAAAAAAATTGTAAAATTGGGTGTAACTCGTTTAACAAATTCATGATAGAACATCTAAGCCTAATTGTGGTCATAAGTTGAGGAATATCTGTATATCAGTGAGATATAAATAGATAGATGATAGATAGATGATAGATAGATAGATAGACAGACATAGATAAAGAGATAAAAAGAGATAGATAGATAATAGATAGATAGATAGATATATAGAGATAAAAAGAGATAGATAGACAGACAGACAGACTCTATAATACATACACAAAGACACTTACCAATCCCTGTAATATTTCTTCTTTTCTTTCCACTTTTCTGCTTCTCTTATACTTCTGCTCCAGCTTCTTTCAAAGGTCTTGGCATGAACAATGAAGGATAAATAAACCACTGGAAGTTTTTAAGAAGAGACTGGCCAGCCACTTGTCTGAAATGGTATAGGGTTTTCTGCCTGAGCAGGGGGTTGGACTAGATGACCTCCAAAGTCTCTTCCAACTTATTATTATTATTATTATTATTATTATTATTATTATTATTATTATTATTGTTGTTGTTGTTGTTGTTGTTGTTGTTGTTGTTGTTATTATTATTATTATTATTATTATTATTATTATTATTACTACTACTACTACTACTACTACTACTACTACTACTACTACTACTTAGGACCCACCAAATCCTTTTTCACACATTGTGCAAAGCCACCTGGAACTTGGTGCTATTATGGAAAATTTGTGGATTTCAAATGAAAGTTTAATATAAGGTTCTTTTTAAAAAGGTTTCTTCAAAATAAGAGGGAAGCAGTTGCTATGGCAATATTTTAGCCTGTTATGTGGCATATATATATACATACACACACACACACACATACACAGACACAGTATGTAAGTCTTGGAATATGCTACTAGCCATGATTACGCCAATATGTATCATGATGCATGGGTGACTGTGAAGAGACACGTTGGTCCAGGAATGGGAATAACTGGCACATCATTCACAGTAGTGTGAAGGCCCTCCTGGCCATGACTGTCACCTCCTCCTTTAGCAAGAACTGCAAGTCCTGGAGAAACTTCAGATTATGCACCAGGTCTATCTGGAGCAGTGCAACCTCATGAACAACGAAAGATAGTAATTCTGCAAAGACCAAGGTTATTTATATTTATATTCAGTTACAAATTTGTAAGTTGTTCTCCTGTTGAATGACTATGCAGCTTATGAATAGAACTCTTCTAGTCCTTTGTAGACCCAAATTAATTATTTTACTAAATCAAAACATAGAGAGTTGGCTTACAGATAGTCCTCAACTTACAAAAACAGTTGAGACCAGAATGTGTTAAATGAGTCGTGTCTGATTTTACAAATCTCTTTTACCATGGTTGTTGAGTGAATCACTGAAGTTGTTAAGTGAATCACACAGTCATTAAGCAAATCCAGCTTCCCACATTGACTTTGCTTGTGGGAAGCTGGCTGGGGGGGGAGAGGGAGAGAGGGAGAGACAGAAAGAGAGAAAGAGAGACAGACAGATATTTTAATATTATCCGCTTACTGCTTTAATTGCTTTAATCATTATATGTCAATGAATCAACATATAGGATGATTTATTAACACTTAATGATTAACTAAGAGAGAGATTTTGTGTGTGTGTGTGTGTGTGTGTGTGTGTGTGTGTGTGTGTGTGTAGGTATTGGAATATATTTGTTTTTGTTTTCACTAAGTAATAAGAAAAAACTCTGAATGCATTTCCTGAATCAAGAGAATTGTATCAACACCATTATCTATGAATTCCCATTCATGGGGTAATGATTCTATACAGCTATACAGCTAATGCAAAGCAGTGCAAGAGAGAAGATTGTAAAACAGTTCTACATATCCTCCAGTTGCTACACATTTCAATGTATTGTGCTGTCTACACAACTTGACTACATGTGTTCCTTCTGTCTGCCTTGACGAGCTCATGCTCTTGCCCTAAAATCACAGTGATTGCCACTGGGGGGAGTAAGGGATATATGGATCAGACCGTTTGCAATTCATATCATTTCCACAATGAAATAATCTATTAGTGCATCAGTGCATTTATTAGTCACTTCACCCCCACCAAAGGGAAAGTCAGTAGAAAAATATGCATATGCTTTACAATCATTTTAGCGCAAAACTCATATTTTATATTTCAAATGGTTTTAATTGCTTTATCACCACATACACATTTTCTTAAATATATTTAACATATTTAAAGCTGAAAAGTATGCAAATTAGAAAGAAGCATGATATTCAAAAAATAAAGGCTTCTGACTCATAATAATTCAGACAATAAAAATTAGGTTGGTCCTCTTCAAAATGCAAAGAGAACCATTTTCTTGAAAACCTCTGGGCTTTCTTGGTTAAAACTGAAAGCTACATGCAGTACATACAGTAACAGGTTTATTTATTAAATTACTTATTTATTAAGCAATGAGAAAACCTGTTCCAATCCAATGTAAATCTACCCTCTCCTTTAGGACCGTTTGAGAGGTTTCAGGCACGAACGCTGGTTTCAAGAAGAGATTCTGAACTAAATTACGGTATGCTTAAAATCATATTAAATTAAATAATTAAACAAAATTGTCATTAGATCACTGCTGGTCCTACATTCTTTAGAACCACCAGTCAAAAATGGAACTTACTAGGTTATTGGTAAACTCCGTGGGTGACTGTGAAGAGAGTCAGTTGGATCAAAAATCTGTATCCAAAACTCCTAATAGTTTTGAAAGTAGATTGTTGGAAATATTATCTTCTTATGAATCTATTTACCCTTGAAAATCATAGCCAATCTCAATTTCCCTTTTTCTTAGCTAGGCTTAGTTCATAGGAATGATTTCTTGAGCAATAGAGATTTTATCATGATAGTAAATATTTGTTTTGTAATTACACTTTCACCAAAACAGGATGTGTGTGATTGCCTTAGCTCAGGCCGAGTGCCCAAACTGTAACCCAAAACCCACTTATGCATTGCCAGGTGCACCCCCACTGCATGGATCTCCTTTCCCCCGCTGCCATTCCCCCTCCCATGAATCACTGTGCCACCTCCGCCATTCTCCCCACCCGCCGCATGGATCTCCTTTCCCCTGCCATTCCCCCCCGCACGAATCGCTGTGCCACTGCTGCTGTTCCCCCCACTGCACGGATCTCCTTGCTGCCGCCACCACCGTTTCTTTCCCCCGCATGGATCACCATGCCATCGCCACCATTTTCTCACCTCCCTGCCTTCATTCCCAAACTCTAATTCATGGCTACGGGGCGATTTTGCAGCATCCCAGCAGCCCTATCCGAGTTCCAGAAGCTTGGAAAAAGCCTCTGCTGCCCAGATTGGCCATGGGGGTGCCCCGCAAAATCACTCTGCAGGCTTACCTGGACTCACACTGGCAGCTGCCTCCACCATCCAGCGCTCATCTGCCCAGCTCTTGCACCTGCTCCGACTCAGAGTGCAGAGAGAGAGAGAAAGAGAATGCAGGTGCACATGGAGAGGCTTCTGGGGTGATGGCGTACATGCCCACAGGGATGGATCCACGTGCCACCTGTGGCACGCATGCCATAGGTTCGCCACCCCTGCCCTAGCTATTGTTTGTCTTGTGTTTTTTAGCTATCTATTATTGGCTCTACTATAATACTGTACTATTAGCTATTATTAGCTCGACTATATTACTGTAATACAGAGAGAGCCGTATGCAACAAAATCTCATTTTAATTTATCCTGATTAGTGTACATTTTAAAGTGACAATAAAGTTATTATTCTCTTCTATTCCTCTATTTCAGGGGTGTCGAACTCAATTTCATTGAGGGCCGCATCAGCATTGCGGTTGCCCTCAGGGGGCCGGGTGGGTAAGGCCAGGGTGGGTGTGGCCTACTGGGTGGGCGTGGCTAGAGTGCGTATGGCCTACTGGGTGGGCGTGGCCAGCTCTACATCATTCGCATCAAGGGTGCCTATGGGGGCCTGGGCAGGAGTGGGACAGATCTGGGGGTCTCTGGTGGAAGGAGGGTCTCTGGGCCAGGGCCAAGGCAGTGGGGGCCGTTCCCTCACTGTTTCCAGGATGGCTTCGCGGGCCACATGAAACCAAATTTCTGTAGCCTCCCATTTTAGTCAATGATTCTGGGCTGCTTACAATTCTTTTAGATATATATTCTCTTTAAACTTTTTTGATGAGCTAGGTTTTGAACATCTCAAATGTTTTCTTGAGGTCCGGGTGTTTTTTGCATGGAAAACACACTGGCACGTTCCTTCTTCTATGGGTCATACAATGCAGATTCTGCCCCCCCTTTTTTTTTTTAAAAAAAAAAAAGAAAAACCTTTCTTTTAGTTAACTAGGATTGCTGGCATATTTTCTTTTTTTCAAAAATATCCAGACTCTTGCTGAAATATCAAAACTATGTAGCTATATAGGGAAATCTAAGAAAGAAGCACGTTCTGAAAAGCATGAATTGTTCTCTCTCAAGTTTTTAATTATTTAATTATTTATCATAAATGTAAAACACAATCAACTAGAAAGGAAGGAATTCAAAACAAGAAAAGTCTCTTTGGATTCTCTAAAGAAACGACTTTAGTTGGTTAAAACAGATTGTGGCATAACAAGGTGTGCGTGCTACAGCTTGCAATTGAACTCCCTGACAACTCAACATTTTTGCCTGGATTCACAGAGAACAAGGTTTTAGTTCACAAAAGACCAGCTTCAGGCTTAATTTACTGTACTGGAGTGTGGCTATAACTTTTTATCGTTGAAAGCCTCAGAGAGACATTGAATCTTTGTTACATTATTATGAAAAGGTCATTTTCAGTAAAATCTCACTAATTATGCATGTCTAGTCCAACATCGTTTTCATCTTTCTCTTCTTTACATAAAAGGGGGCTCCAAGGTTGTAGAGAACTTATCATTCTCTATGTAATGTTGTGTATAAAACCAAGGATATCTATGAAAAGGCATTGATTTTCAGGGCCAGTGGTGGTCTAATCTGAATTCCTCATGTTCAAAGCACCAGTTTGGTCTGAGATGCTTTAAAGACCAACTTGCTCCAACATAGACCAATACAGCTGTGAACATCTGGGGAGCATCAAATTAAAGGAGTCCACTTTAAAATTATCACATGGCAATTGCTGTGTAAAAATAAGGGGTTATAATTGATGCTTAGGGACGTGGTGGCTCAGTGGGTTAGGACGCTGAGCTTGTCGATCAGAAGATTGGCAGTTTGGCGGGTCAAATCCCGAGTGCTGCGTAGCAGAGTGAGCACCTGTTACTCGTCCCAGCTTCTGCCAACCTAGCAGTTCAAAAGCACGTAAAAATGCAAGTAGAAAATTAGGGACCACTACGGTGGGAAGGTAACAGCGTTCCGTGCACCTTTGGCGTCTAGTCATGCCGGCCACATGACCACAGAGATGTCCTCGGACAAGCGCTGGCTCTTCGGCTTTGAAACGGAGATGAGCACCAGCCCCTAGAGTTGTAAACGACTAGCATACATGTGCGGGGGGAACCTTTACCTTCACCTTTAATTGATGCTTGTTCAAAACAGCTTCAGAACTAATCAAACAAATCTTCCCATGAAAGAGGATTTGCATTTTGTATCATATTCTCATTGGGGCTGAAAAAGTCTTTCAAATTTCTCTTTGTGGTATTTTTTTAAAATAGTGTTTTTGCAGGTACAGGTTCCTCGATGTATACATTCAACTTTAGTCTCCATTTCCTTGCATGTAGAACAGAACAAAATAACAGAGTTGGAAGGGATCTTGGAGGTGGAATAGGACAATACAGGACAGGATAGGATAGGATAGGATAGGATAGAGCTGGAAGGGACTTCTAGTCCAGGGGTGTCAAAACGCCAACCCACAGGCCAGATGCATCACAACAAAACTGCGCCCACCCCATTGCCAGCAATGGGGAAAAAGCTCCGATACATCACATGATGTCATGTGACGTTGCGAGTTTGACATGTCTGTTCTAGTCCAACCCTGTGTTCAAGCAGGAGACCCTATACCATTCTAGACAAGTGGTTGTCCAGTCTCTTCTTAAAAAGCTCCAGTGATGGAGCACCCACAACTTCTGAAGGCAAGTTGTTCATTGGTTAATTCTCCTTAGTTCTAGGTTGCTTCCCTCCTTGATTAGTTTCCATCCATTGCTTCTTGCCCTGCCTTTTGGTGCTTTGGAAAATAGGTTGACTGTCTTCTTTGTGATGACCCCTCAAATATTGCAGCACTGCTAGTATGTCATCCCGTACACTAGATTTGACATATCCAATTCCTGCAACTGTCTTTGTACGTTTTAGCCTCCAACTCTCTAATCATCTCTGTGGCTTTTCTGTACACCCTTTCCAGAGTCTCAACATCTTTTTTATATTGTGGCAACCAAAACTGGATGCAATATTCCAGTCTTACTAAGGAATTGTAAATTATAGACATCATGTGATATTGATTCTATCCCTCTGATAATGCAGCCTAGGATTGCATTGGCTTTTTTGGCAGCTGCAGCACAGTGCACGCTCATATTTAAGTGATTATCCACCAGGACTCCAAGATTCCTCTCACAATTACTGCTATTGAACCAAGTTCCACCTATTCTATACCTGTACATTTGATTTATCTTGCCTAAATGTAAAGGGAAAAAAACTTATCTATGACATATGAACATTAATATTAAAATTATCTTTAATTTTAACTACAAATTAACTTGATTCCTTGATGTCTATGAAGATTCTCAATCATCCAGATCATAGTTGACCCCAAGGTGCTTTTTCAAAAGGCAACTGGACTTTCTTGATTTTTTTTGCCTTGAAAATGTTTCTCATCCAAGGAGCTTCTTCAGTTCTGGTTTAATGGAGGATAATTTACCCACCATTCAGCCAGAACTGAAGAAGCTTCTTGGATGAGAAGCAAAATGTTTTCAAGGAAAAAAAAACCCAAGAAAATCCAATTGCCTTTTGAAAAGCACCTTTGGGATAACTTAATTCCTTGTCTTTGCACATTTCTAATAGGGGATAACTCCCATCCATTTTATTTGGTGAACTTTATTTTGTTGGCAGAAAATTTATGTGGTAAAATATACAATTGGTTGGATTGGTCCCCACCATCTTTAAGGCATTGCTATTTAATTAAAGTATGTTTTGAAACATTCATGATCTGTGCAGAGGCAATTAAAGCTGCAGTCATGCAGCTAGTTCAACAATAAGCCTAATTTAGGGTGTTTTTAAGATGGGGCTAAAAACCAGGGGCCAGCCAGCCAAGAAAACAGGTGATTAGTGTAGAAGCCAGTAGGAAATCTGGGATTAACAGATGGTTAGATGAATGATTTCTGTATTCAATAAATGAGGATTCTGACACAGTGATGATAAAAGCTTGTAAGCTGCTAAGCTTGTAAGCCACCCTGAGTCTTCGGAGAAGGGCGGGATATAAATGGAATTAATATATATATATATAAATATTGCTAAAAGAATGAAAATATGTTGATGATGAAGATGTTGACTTTTACAGTAGTGTGAGATTTTAGTTCTGGCACTCAAAATAAATATTTGGATTTAAGATTTTAATTCTATGTCCATGTCCAGGTTTTGATGGACTACTTTTGAGTTCTAGTAGAAATCACCACCATCACCACCACCACCATCATCCTCATCCAGCAAGCCTGAAGTATGTTCATTTCTGCTTGTCTGTTCATGTTTTCTAATCAATGTATTTTTCAAACAAGTCTAACAGTGTCATGTACCTGTAGTATGAACTACCTGATCAATAATATAAATAGCTTTATGTCTCTGCCCTTGTTACTCTTAAGTTCAGTGCATAAAAATATCTGTGGAACCAGGGATTTAAGGAGCATCACCCAATTCCATCTTCTATGTTTGGTCATCAATATTGCATTACTATGTTTAGCCACACAGTCATCCAGATATTTAGACTGGATTGGGCATTTTTGTTCATCTATGAAGTCCTTCCCAAGGATCTAGAAGAGGCAGCTGTTGTTGTTGGATAGTGTTAAAGGTATTGTCATAGATATGGTCATGTAAGCTGTTCCAAGTAAAGCTGACTTTTGTAATTGGCTGATGGTGATTTTATCAATGCAAACAGCAATCAAGTGGTGCTCCAGGTGTTTTGGAATTGTGCCCTAGGCACTTAGTACTATAGCTACTATAGCACTTTAGTTTCTTCATTTTATATTGTTTGGTCTTTTTTGTGGTCTCACCAGTTCTTGTTTGCAGACAAATGGTATTTCTTGCAGACATTCCAATGCACCATGGTTGCTACTTTGTCACGCTGTTGTTTGTAGCCAGTCTGAATGACCTTCTTGTAGCAGCTAAATAGGGGGTCCACTGTTTCTTCAGCTTCTATGATGATGATGATGATGATGATGCTGTTGTTGCTGTTTTTATTGTTACCCATAGCTGTATTGTGGTTGGAAGCTGTATTAAATTTATAGGGTACCTTTATCTCAAATGTGCAGTTAGGAGCTTAGTGTGAAAACTATTGATTACCACCAATCAATGAACTTAAGTTGATTGGACAGTGAACTAGATTTGGATGATTTGCAGTGCTTCGCCCTAGGTCCTCATAAGTATCATGTGTTCAGATTACACATTTTATTGATATAGTTAAAAAAAGAACAAAGCAAATGAATAATCAATGAGTGTCAGAATAAGTAATAAGAATTTTTTCAAGCCATTCCTTGCAAGAAGTGCTGAGCCACAACAGTGCTTTGTAATCTACATGTCTTTGAAAGAGTGGAGCCCACTGAGAAGCAATTCTCTCCCTTTTTATGACAGGTGAGGTTCTATATAAAATTACCCTTAACTAATTTTTCATTTTGTTAGATAGTGCCCAATGTTCAAGTCTGAACTCGTCTAGACTGGACAGGTGCTCACTTACCATTTTCTTGCCTATCTTAACTTGTATTTCTATTCTGTTTTTTATGGCACTGTTTTTGATAGGTTGGACTGTTCTTTCCCTTTGTGTAAAGACAGATGCAAAAAATGAGTAAATAGTTCTGCTTTCTCCCTGTTGCTTGTCACCTTCTTGCCACTTTCCCCCATTAACGGACCAATCATTTCCTTACTTTTTTCTTGTTTTTTACATGTTGAAGAAGCTTTTTTGGGGTTTGACTTTGGTCGTAAGCCTTAATTCATTTTGAGCCTTAGATTTCCTCACTTCATCTTTGCAGGCATGGGCTATTTGCTGATATTCTGCCTTAGTTATGTGCCCCTCTTTCCACTTTTTATACTTGTCCTTTTTATCTTTCAATTTATCAGAGAGTTCTTTATGCAGCCATGCTGGTTTCTTTTGAGAGCTGTTATTTTTCTTCTTTGTTGGTATTGTGCTAGACTGCTCTTTTATTATCTCACTTTCCAAAATTTCCCAACCTTATTGAGTTGTTTTCCTCCTCTTTAGGATTCTCATCCATGGAATCCTTCCCAA
The DNA here is from genome assembly GCF_947247035.1 of Vipera ursinii. Taxonomy (NCBI): domain Eukaryota; kingdom Metazoa; phylum Chordata; class Lepidosauria; order Squamata; family Viperidae; genus Vipera; species Vipera ursinii. Next base: position 16,057,458 of record NC_139516.1, read on the forward strand.
GCTCTCTCTAAGTTTATTGAAATTAGCTCTTTTAAAGTGCAAGACTCTAGTTTGACTGTGTTCTATTGCTTTTGCTTCCAGAATGTTGAATTCCAATATTGCACAATCACTTCCCCCCAAGGTTCCTGTGGCTTCAACACCTTCTATCATTTCATTTCTGTTAGTGAGGATTAGATCCAATATGACTAATCCCCTACTTTCCTTCTCTACTTTTTGGGAGAGAAAGTTGTCTGCTAGGTTTGTCAGGACTCTGTTTGATCTTCCACTTGCTGCAGAGTTTGTCCCCCAGTTGATGTCAGGGTAATTAAAGTCCCCCATTACTATTGTGATGTGCTTCCTACATACCTTAGTTAGCTGACTAACAAAAAGTTCATCTATTTCCTCTGTTTGGTTGGGCGGCCTATAGTATACACCTATGGCAACGTCATTTTTCTCCTTTTATATTCCTTTCCTTTTTTCCTCTCTTCTCTCCTCTCCTCTCCACCAATTTTTGGATAATAGTATTTATAGCATTCATTTCATTCTTTGACCTATCACTTCATATACATATCTAAAATATTCCTTGCAGCCTTCTCTCACTTCAGCTTCATTCCATGTCATATTATCACTTTATTTTTAATTGCATTTGATGTGTTGCATGCTTTTTGCTTAGTCCTCCTTACACAGTTCTGAGACAAAGGTAAAGGTAATGGTTCCCCCGCACATGCATGCTAGTCATTTCTGACTCTAGGGGCCGGTGCTCATCTCCATTTCAAAGCCGAAGAGCCAGCGCTTGTCCAAGGACGTCTCTGTGGTCATGTGGCTGGCATGACTAGATGCCAAAGGCGCACGGAATGCTGTTACCTTCCCACCGTAGTGGTCCCTATTTTTCTACTTGCATTTTTACATGCTTTTGAACTGCTAGGTTGGCAGAAGCTGGGACGAGTAACAGGTGCTCACTCTGTTATGCGGCACTCGGGCTTCGACCTGCCAAACTGCCGACCTTCTGATCGACAAGCTCAGCGTCTTAACCCACTGAGCCACCGCCTCCCCCTGAGACAAATACTGCCCATCAAAACTGCTTTGTATTTTCTCTTCTTTTAATCTTAATTGTACCATGCTCCCTTTGACTGCATTCTTTGCAGCTCTTGTTTTGTATAAATTATTATACAATAATTTTCATCTTATGTTTTGCATTTTTTGCAGTGTTCTTATATGCACATTTGTCATGCACAGTCATATTTTCCATTAGTCTAACTCCATACATTTCTGCAGCACTGTCACATAATTCTTTTCAGTCTGTTCCAAGCAGCGACCAAATCCTCTTTCCTCACTTTCCCTTTTCATTAATTCTCTTGTGAGATTAATTTAATACTTTTTCATGTTTTCAGCAAGCTGTATGTACAAAAGGATTCTGGGTATCTTAGTGGCTCACCGACTGAACAGTGTGTTACCAACTACCAAAGAGTGAAATGAATATTATAAATAATATTATCCCAAAATTGGTGAAAAGTAAAGAAAAGGAAAGGAAATAAGCAATTCTAGGCTACAGAAGTACAGCATCAAGGAGTCATAACTCCCCTCTATTCTGCACGGGTCAAAGCGTAGCTAGAATTTGCATCCAGTCTGGGCTCTGCATTTTAGAAAGTATATTATCAAATAGAAGTGTGTCCAGAAGCAATCAAGAAAGAGGATGTCATGCCTAGAAAAAAATTAGGAGGAATTCTTGGATAATTGTTGGTATGTTTAGCTTGGGGGGGGGAGCTCACAGAATGATGATTGTCTTCAAATATCTGAAGGGTTTTCACGTAAAAGGTGGAACAGAATTGTTCAGTGTTATTCCAGAAGGAGAAGAAACAATGTATATAAAATACAGGGAAGTCAGTTTTGACTGGGCATTAAGGAAATTAATTGTAAGAGCTGTTCAACAATGGAATAGATTGTTACAGAAAGTGGTGGACTTTCATTGGAAGTGTTTACACAGAGGTATAGGACATCAAGGACATTCACTGAGAAATGTGTAGCAGATGATTGCACTGGGTAGAGGGTTGACCCTACATTCTATGATTTTAAAATAAAGGACCATACTTTCTATTTCTGTGGTTGCCCTATTCATTTATCTAAGGTATTTTGCCACTTTCCTTTTCTTTCATGTCCACTCCCCCCCCCCAAATCAACTCTTGGAACTAACAAATGATGATATGTCCCTCTCATCATCTTTGTATCCTTCACTAATTTTTCCTCAATTATTTCATCACGAGGATATCATGTAAGTTTTTAGATTCATCCCTTCCCTATGCATATGCATTGATAGTTTACATATAAAGCATATGTGCAGTATTGAAGGCAAATTCTGCCCACAACCTGGAGTTTGATCCTAACTTGGTTCAAGGTTAGCCAGCCTTCCATCCAGTGGTGGGATTCAGCCAGTTCACACCACTTCGGCAGAACTGGTAGCTAATTTTTTGTTGCCCAGGCCCAGAACAGACTTCTGGAAGTGGCATCCACAGAGAGAACCGGTTGTTCACATAGTTGAATCCCACCACTGCTTCCATCCTTTCAAGGTTGGTAAAATGAAGATCCAGATTGTTGAGGGCAATATGGTGAGATTATAAACCATCCAGAGAGTGTTGTAAAAAAGCATTATGGGGGAGGTGGTATATAAGCCTAAACACTATTGCTAAATGCTTTCTGTGAAACAAATGGGTGTTTCTCTACATGGCTTACCGTATTTTCCGGCGTATAAGAAGACTGGGCATATAAGACGACCCCCTAAATTTCCTGTTAAATTATAGGGTTTGGGCTATACTCGCCGTATAAGACTACCCCTCTTCCAACGCACACCAAATAAAAATAAAAAAACATCAGATTTGATTTTAATATGGTAATTTTAATTCAAATGCTTATGACATGCAGGTACTTAGTAGGAAAACTGTCACTTATAAACATAAGGCTGTTTGTCATCAAACATGTAAACATAAAACAGTGCAAGTGGATTAAACTTTTCCTAATTCTAAAGCTTTCCCTGCGCAGAGCCTTAAGTAACACCAGCTGCCTGCAATTAGTGCAGGTTCGCATCCCACCAGGCTCAAGGTTGACTCAGCCTTCCATCCTTCCGAGGTAGGTAAAATGAGGACCCAGATTGTTGGGGGCAATAAGCTGACTTTGTAATAATGCTGCTTGGGGGGGACGAAAGCCCTAATAAGCAGGCATATACATAGAATGAAGGCTATTGCTAAGCACATTGATTTGTGCTTTAAATTGTAAGCTGCCCTGAGTCTTCGGAGAAGGGCAGGATATAAATGGGATTTAAAAAAAAAAGACCAAATGGGAGATCCGCTCCAGGTTTTCCAGCCAGCCCACCCAGTTCCTGAGTCAAATGTGTCCTTAGAGCTAAGCAGCTGCTCTGACTGCTGCATTCCCCACCTGCCTTTCAAGTTGGGATAGACTACAGCTGCTCTTCAACTTTAGAAGGAAAGACGCCCAGACCCCAGCGTGTAAAAAATCACAGACTGCAGCTTCTTCTCCAATTGGTCCCGCTTTCCCTGCGCAGACCAAATGGGAGATCCGCTCCAGGTTTTCCAGCCAGCCCTGTCCCTAAAGTTTCAGCACCTGGCATATAAGACGACCCCTGACTTTTGAGAAGATTTTCATGGGTTAAAAAGTCATCTTATACACTGGAAAATATGGTAATCATTTTTAATTTTCTGTTATTCTAATACAACTATTTATTTCACCCAGCAAAATAAATGAAATAAAAATTTAATAAACTAAAACTTGGAAAATCTTGTGTTTTTTTAATCCCCAGATCATATTTACTCAGCAAACTTCTCAGAACTCATCTCTGGTTTTACTGCTATTACCATTCATCAAGCTATTACATGGAAGTGCCACTAACCTGTGGATTCCAACTTTCTAGGTAAAGGTAAAGGTAAAGGTCCCCCCGCACATGTGTGCTAGTCGTTTCCAACTCTAGGAGCCGGTGCTCATCTTCGTTTCAAAGCCAAAGAGCCAGCGCTTGTCCAAGGACGTCTCTGTGGTCATGTGGCCAGCATAACTAGATGCCAAAGTCACACGGAAAGCTCTTACCTTCCCACAGTAGTGGTCCCTATTTTTCTACTTGCATTTTTACGTGCTTTCGAACTGCTAGGTTGGCAGAAGCTGGGACGAGTAACAGGCGCTCACTCTGTTACGCGGCACTCGGGATTTGACCCGCCAAACTGCCGACCTTCTGATCGACAAGCTCAGCGTCCTAACCCACTGAGCCACCATGTCCCTTCCAACTTTCTACACATGCACAAATTAGTAATTGATATCCGTGCACGCTTCAGCATTTTCAATGTTTAGCAGGAGATTGTGAGTTCAAATCCCACTTTATCCCTAGAAAGTCAGCTGGGCGACCTTGGATCAGTCAGTCTCAGTCCATCTCACCTCACAGGGTTGCTGTTGTGGAGAAAATAAGAGGCAGAAGGTATGTTTGATATGTTTATCACCTGGATAATCAAAATGGGATGCTAATAAATAAATAAATAATAGTCAAGATGGGAGCTGCAGTTACATGACTAATCACGCAGTTGTGCTTACCATCTTGAGTTTTTTGATAGGGACACCCACCATTAATATTCCATCTCAAGCTAAAGATCCATCTAGACTTCCCCATGGTCAGCCACATGGGGAAAAAAATCACGCTTATTTTTTCTGTAAAAACGGAAATCCAAAAGACACGTGGGGATACATAGATGCAGGATTTGTTCTTGAAGCAACATAGGCTGTGATAAGCACAATTATTTTTGCAAATCTGCTGCAAAACCTAAACTTTTTATTTAGGCACTGACTACCTCTAAAGGTTACTGTTCAACTCTGCTTATATAGACTGGGTTCAAAAGCACAATAAGCTGTAATGTGGTTGGTTTGACCTAGCTTAGTATGATGTCTGAACTCAGACATTGCTTAAGAACAATGCTTCCTGACTAAGTTATTTATGAACTTCAACTATGATTTTTCTCAATAAACTATGGCTCAGTGTGATCTGTTGACTGGACAAAATAAAGTACATGTATATGACTGAGAATGCTATTTGACTTTTCATGTTGATAAGGTAGTATAATTGTACTCATACATGACCTACATTAGTTTCCAATGATCAGTAAAGGCAATGAATCATGAAACCTATGAACACATTTACACATCATGATTAAACTATGCTTTTCTTCCACAGGAATTAAGTTCAGTATTGGGTCTCTATGTTTCCTTCCTAATTCTCTGCAGATTAGCTTAGAACCTAAAATTAGATGGGTTCATATATTGAACTAAATCATAGTTTGCTTTAAATATGATTTCTTAAATACATCATGAAAGCTTACCCTTAATGCTCTGCCAGAAATGATGGTCTGTAAGTGAGGGTAGATGGTTTCTAAGCCAATATTAAATAAAGCACATTATGGTTTAATGTAATATATGAATCCATCTGTTCTGTTTTATGTTCTATGGTTTAATGTTATATCTGGACCTTAATTTATGGTTAGTCTTATTGAAGCAGTCCAACGTAATAATTCATATCTTGTTTGGCATGTTTGAAGCAAACACAGATCAGAGTAATAACAGTCTGAACTGGACTTGATTATCTTGCAATTAATTGAAACATATGAAAACTTATTTGTTTCTCTCAGTGAATCAAAATGAAAAGGAAAGGGACAATTGATAAGTTTAAGGCTCCCTATAGGTCCCTATTACATTAAACAGTGGTTAATTGTAGCTTCTGAAAAATATCATACTTTATATCCACAGTAGATATCCAAATACTGCATGATACATTCACCAGTAGAATCAATTTTTAAATTAGCTTATAGGAACCATTTTTGAATTATTTGGCTCTCATGAGCTTTTCTGATTAGCTACAAACCAATTCTCTTCATCAATTCCGCATCACTTCTATTAAGCAGATGTTCCTGGAAATTGTGACATGTCTCCTTAATTAAACCCCAGGAAGTGATTTAAAACCTGAATCCTGCAATACAAAAACCTGTATACTATAAGCACTGTAGGTAGGCTTGCTTGAAAGAGTGCTGGAATAAATGGCTAATACCATAGCACTCATCTTGGGTACCCTTCACAAGAAACATTTTGGAACTGGCTGTAGTTGATGGCAAAAGCTATAGTTTGGAACAGAATAAGCAAGCCAAAATATATATATAATCACATGGTGTGGTGAATCTGCACAATGATCTATCTATCAGCTGGTTTTTGTTCTTCAGTCACTAACAGGCTACTGCTAAGCTTGTAAGCCGCCCTGAGTCTTCGGAGAAGGGCGGGATATAAATGGAATTAAAATAAATAAATAAATAAATAAATAAATAAATAAATAAATAAATAAACAAACTCATGTCTGATTCTTCATGACTCCATGGACCATAGCACGCCCCCCCATCTTGTCCTCTACTCTCTCCTACAGTCTGCCCAAATTCATGTTCATTACATTGATGTCACTTTCTAACCATCTCATCCTTTGCCAGCCCCTTCTGCTTTTGCCATCAATCTTTCCCAACATTATTTTTTATTTTTTTTATTTTTAATTCCATTTATATCCCGCCCTTCTCCGAAGACTCAGGGCGGCATACAAGTTTAGCAGTAGCCTTCATTCTATGTATATGCCTGCTTATTAGGGCTTTCACACACACCCTAAGCGGCATTATTACAAAGTCAGATTAATTGCCCCCAAAAATCTGGGTCCTCATTTTACCTACCTGGGAAGGATGGAAGGCTGAGTCAACCTTGAGCCTGGTGGGACTTGAACCTGCACTAATTGCAGGCAGCTGGTGTTACTTAAGGAGGCATTAGCCCACTGCTCCACCAAGGCTATTTTCAATATATCCTCTCTTATTTGGTGGCCAAGGTGTTTGAACTTCAGCTTCAGTATCTGTCCTTCCAAAGAGCAGTCTGGGTTGATTTCCTTTAGGATCAACTGCTTTGATCTCTTTGCACTCCAAGAGACTCTCAAGAGCCTTCTCTAACACCACAATTTAAAGCATCAGTTCTTCAGTAATTAGCCTTCTTTATGGTCCAACTCTCATAGCCGTACATTACTACTGGGAAAACCATAGCTTTGTCTATATGGAGCTTTGCAGGGAAGGTATCTGCTGGTAGTTGGACACCATTTACTATTAATGCTGTTGTTGTTTGAAAGATATAGTGATCCTTAATTCATCAGAGACTGTTGCTGCATTTTTGTTTGCTTACCTTATGTGTTAGAAAGGGTAAAGATAAAGGCTTCCTTCTAAAAGAATGTGGATGTGTAATGGATATCTGTTTGGTTCATTGTATTATATGTTTACACCATATAACACTTCTTATAGTGCCCATCATGGAAAACATCAAGAACATAGACCCTATGATTAAAATTGACTCATTATCAATGTATCAACTTGTATTCCACTTCACATCACTTCTATTAAGCTGATACTCCTAGAAATTGTGCATACAGGGACATAGTTCTTCTAATAGTATCCACCATGGAAAACACCAAGAACTTAGGTCTTATGATTAAAACCTATCCATTCACAGCGTGCAATCCAATCTGCTTGTATGGATACTGGTTTAACATGTATAAAAAGATGCCGTTGCAAGCAATTATGGGAATAACAAACTTAAGGAAGTTATTCTGTACCATATTTTCCGGCGTATAAGACAACTTTTTAACCCATGAAAATCATCTCAAAAGTTGGGGGGTTGTCTTATACGCCCAGTCTTCTTATACGCAGGAAAATAGTACATAAATCAATCAAGCGCCCCCGTTCTTGCAAAGCAACTTCAAGCCCCCTTAGTCCAGTCCCCCCTCCAACATGACTCTCCCTTCCCACCCCCAAGAGCCTCTCAGCCCCTTCCCCTCCCCCTTGCAAACGCCAGACCCCGGGAGCTCTTGCGTCTATTCCAAAGGGTGGGTGGAAGGAAAAGCCCCTTTCGGCTCCGGCTTGGCTGCAAGTCAGCGAGCCCAGGAAGGCACACCCTCCCCTCTCACTGTGGAGGAAGCAGGGCAGGCTGGCATCTGGCGGGAGCCGGCAGGGCAGTCCTGCGCACGCGTGCGCTCCCCAGCTCCTAAGGAGTCCTCGGGGAGCCATGGCAGGCACCTCACACTCTTCCCTCTTGAAGCAGCATCGGGACTGCCCTGCCGGCTCCGCCGATGCTGCCTCAAAAGGGAAGAGCGTGAGGCGCCTGCCATGGCTCCCCGAGGACTCCTTAGGAGCCGGGGAGTGCGCGCGTGCGCAGGACTGCCCTGTCAGCTCCCGCCAGATGCCAGCCTGCCCTGCTTCCTCCACAGTGAGAGGGGAGGGCGTGCCTTCCCGGGCTCACTGATTTTCCGGCGTATAAGACGAAAAATCTTGAAAATCATCTCAAAAGTTGGGGGGGTCGTCTTATACGCCCAGTCGTCTTATACGCCGGAAAATATGGTACTACTACAAAGAACTGAGGAAAATCCAATAATGAATTTAATGGTTAACTTGTTATCTCAAACCAAACTGTTATTTAGCTAAATAGATTCAAAATGGAAATGTGATTCTTTTCTTGTGCTAGTGTTTGCTTGAAGAGATTGTAGAACATGGTTGATACAGAGAAGTTAACCACTCTAATTTGAGTTAGGAAAGACATTGAGAATGCAAAATGTATATGTGCTTTTTGTTTGAATGGTGTCTTTGATTGAACAATTGATTTATAATTATAATGAAATGTTCAATTGCCCAACAATTCTGTGTAATTCCAAAGTATATTCTTTCTTCTAACTAATCTTTTGTTCTGTTGATAAAATGAAATTAAAAACATATTTATTTACTGAAAGTGGTCTAACATTTAAAAAATTCTAAAAGAGGCATGCAGCTTTCATCCCAACCAATGATACAAAAAACATTTTTTAAAAGATATCCTTTCAAACAATATTAAAGCTGGGCAGTGTTATTTACTTACTATGTATTTCATACTACTTAACTGCCCATCTTCCTAGTGACTATTGTCTAGATAGTAGATTTCCTGATATTGCAACAGCATCAGGGGCTGGCATCTTCAGTAGTCAGCTAGTGTGCAGACCACAAGAAATTACTGGGCTCCTGTCTTTATAGCCAGATGTTCTGACTTCTGATTGGTCTTTAGCTGAACTGATTCCTGATTGGTGCAGGTGGGAAGAGGTCACATTAGTGGGCCAGCCACTTAAACCACCTTTGTGTATTCATGAGCCATCTTGTTTTCAAATCTGGCTGTTGGTCTAGCCTTCTTGTTTTCAAATCTGGTTGTGTGTATGCATGGCGATTCTCATGGTTAGAATTTTAAGAGGCCACCATGGATATTTTCACAAAGTATCTTTCTAGTTGAAGAAAGGTGCCATGGCTGCCTCTCTAGCATTCAAAGTTTAATTTTATTTTTCTTTTTTTTCCACAGATGGGCACATTTCCAGGGATATAAAAAACAAAATGCAGACATGCAGCATAATTTTATTCTAAGAATGTCCATGGTGTTAGTGTGCTCTTTTCTATCACGCCAACTTGATGCACTTATAAGGGGCTGCTCTTTGGAGCACTTCTCCAAAATGTGGGGTTTTCTTTTTGAACTTTTGAACTTTTGAAGTTGGGAAAGACTCTTAAAAATATTGTGGAGAGTCCAGGGAAAAAAAGAAGAAAACTTCATTGAAAAAATCAACTAAGAGTTTTCACTCAAGGTACAAATAATCACGCTTCTAAATCTGAAACTAATCCATTCCTTCTTAGCTTTCCTTGAAATCAACCCAGCAATCATTTTAATCATTTAATCAAAAATTAAATTATAAAAGAAATAAAATTTAGTTTTGTTAGGACTTCCTATATTAGTTTAGATGTGTAATCTTTGATACTTTTCTCACAGATCAAGCACAAACTATGGTTCAGGAAAAGTGGTATATTCTTCTAGGCAGTCAGAAATCTTGTGAAATTATAATTCCTTCTTCAAGTCCTATTTGGATAAATGGGAGCAAGAAGGAAGAACTCCCTTCTTCTTCAAAGTGAGAAGTCCGAAGACTGATGGGATTAGGATATTGACATTGTATATAGTGTCATCAGTTCTTGTTTAATGATGGAAAACCGCTGACTTCCGGTTTGTACTCGTAGTACACGGCTGTGTGAGAGCGGACCTCTGCTCCCCATGGCTAATTTTGCCCTGCCTGGGGGACCCTAGATGGGTGAGAAGTTGACCCGAAGAGGTGACTGCGAAGGAGGGGTGCCCCGCTGATCACAAAGCGACAGCAATCACTTCATTTGATCCAGGGAAAACCCTCCAAACCTGACAGGAGAAAGGCTAGCCACATGCCACCGTCTAGCCAAAGTTACTGCAGCCGAAGTCCAAGAGCACTACCAAGAACAACGGTGAACAGCGTGCTTGGAACGGGTGAGAGTATTTGATCTTCTTTTCCTTATTTTACAACTAGTCCCTTTGAAAGTTCTTCTAAGCAAACAACCTCCAAAAGTGAAGGGAGGGGATTGCATCCTCATTCCTCAATAGACGGAAGCAGCGAATTAACCTTTAAGGAGAAAATAACTTTGTTGAAATTAAATTTTAAATACTATAATTGGATCAAACTTAGAAACTAAAACAAACTGCTAAGGTTATATTCTAAAGGATTTTGATTGGACTACCTAGAAAAAGAAAAATAATAAGAACCTTTTGTCTGAAAGAGCTGGAAAATAAATATTTGCTGACATCTAGTGGACAAGGAGAGTATAGCATACTAAAGGTAAGGCCCAGAAACAAAGAATAACAAATCTGTTCCCATGAACTCTAATAACCTTCAAGAAGATAGTTGCTAAGGAACAAAGAAGAGATTGTATACCCGGCAGGCTACAAGATTGGAAAGTGTTTAAAGGAAAAGAAATGTTCTGATTGTGGTTTAAATTTATGAATTGTTTAAAAACTTTGACCTATGGTAAAGTATTGAGAAAGGAGGCTACAGGAAGGATTTAAGCTGATTAATTATACTGAATTAATAATTAACTCCTGAAAGAAAAGAATTGTTACAAAACATTGACTTTACTGAATTAGTTAAAACTATATTCACTTATAGTATCAAAATTATATTTAATCTCCTCGTGGTTTAAGTCTATTGTAGTTTGTATCTGTTGTAGCATTGCATAACTTTTGTCTTGGAAATTATCTGTCTTGTCTTGAATTGTTTCTAAAGGTCAAGCTAAATCTTTCAAGCTAAATCTTTCAGGAATAGATATTAGGTGTGGTTTTCTATCATTTTTTGATGAGTGTGTCATATCCATGTTGTCTCCCCCTTTCAAGTAGTCCATCATAAATGCCATAGTCTCTGTAGTTCACCTTGTCCAGCTAACCAAAACTCAACATCCATACAGTCCAATTTTGTATAGTTCTTGTTGGTATATATAATTTTTGTAATCTACTGTAATTTTCAGTTCTCATCTGTTAACTGGAATGCCTGTATTAATCAAGGCAATATTAATGTTGCAGCATTTTACATATTGCATACTTTCAATTTTGTATGATATTTAGAAAAATGAAACTTGAGCAGCGTGGTGGCCTAGAGATGAACATGCTCACATCAGACTCAGGAGGCTGAGAGTTCAATCCTAGGCAGCAACAGATGTTTCTCTATCAGAGCCCAAAGTGAAAGTATCTGCTGCAAACTCTGCATAGGTGTCAGGAAGGACTTCCGGCCAGTAAGTGCTAAACTCCATTCATTTACTCCACTCTGATAAAAGAGATTACAGAATTGTAAAAAAAAATCTATCTATCATCTATCTATCTATCTATCTATCTATCTATCTGTCTGTCTGTCTGTCTGTCTGTCTGTCTGTCTGTCTGTCTGTCTGTCTGTCTGTCTATCTATCTATCTATCAATATAGTTATAGATATATAGATATAGATAGATAGATATTCTGTTAAAAATCATATTCATTGTCATTTTCAACCTTTTCTGCAATAGAAATTTTTGTTATGAATACTTCCCTAATATCTACAGCTTTTTAATCCTTCCTTTCTCACGTGCACTTTAAAAAAAATATAAGTCCAGCTGGTGATAGTTGATAACCATGTTGCCTGAAGCAGAAACGGGCATAGATGGCAATGAAATGGACATCATACGAAGCAGAGATTTTGCTATAACTCTTATATACTTTTCCCCTCTTCCATCTGCATCGGGGCCATGCTGCTGTGCTAACTGGAGCTTAAGCTCTAATAGGCATTCAAAAATAGTTCCCATTTAATCCTAACATGAAATTTGCATTCTGATATAAGAAAAACCCAATTGCTGGAAGGCAAAGCAGATCATTTGACCTTTTGATGAAAAAAAACAAGGGCAAGAGGATAAAAAAGAATTTCATTTTCTTGCTTACCTGCTATTATGGAGAAAAACATTGTTATAGAGAATAGCTTTCTAAAGAATGTATTAGTGGGATTAAATGCTAGTGAAAGCTGTTCTTTGATTCATTACAGTCCTTTTTCTATGGATTTGCTTTTCTCATGTACTGGTTCTTAATATTACTTTTATAATAAAAGAGAGGAATTAAGCAGAAAAAGCTCACTTCTATCAATTAAATTTGGAGATGCCCTTGAGAGCAGAAGCTCTCTTTTTACAGGAAAATTCACTATCCTGAAAAGAGGTTAAGACTGTTATAGTTGGGGTTCCATCAACAGTAGCGGGGAAAAAGCTTTGGATAAATAAATGATTTTCCCCCTTTTTACTTTCAATTTACAAAAATATCTGTTCTTTGAGTACTGTTTCTTTCAGGAATGTGCTCTTTTGAGGGCTGGGAAAGAATGAGTCCAAGGTATAAATATTTTAATACCTAAAATTTTTCAATGACACTTTTATTTTGGGAGCTGCTCACAGTCACTTATTGTCACGCATGCAAATAAAAAAGACAGCGATCTCACTTTTTAATGCTTGTTATAACAGCAGCAGCAAATTTTAATATTATTTATTTATCAAATTTATATAGTTGCCTATCTCATCAGAGGTGACATGTTATTGATCACAAAATACTGGCTGGGACTGGGACTGGTTGTGGATTTTCAGGATTTAATAGAAACTCAATGCAAAATATCCCCTCCCTTCCCCTTCCTTCCCCTCTCCTTATGAAGCATAAAAGTAAATACTTATTTATTCATTCATTGATTTGATTCCCCCCGCCTTTATTATTTTATAAATAACTTATTATTTTATAAGTGGAGAACATACATGATACTCCTTCCTCTCCTATTTTCAGCGCAATAACAACCCTGTGAGGATGGAATGAAATGAAATGAACCTTTATTGTCAAAGTACAACTATGTGTACATTGAGATTAGCTGAGCCTCCCTTTGTGCTCCCACCCCCCAACACACAGTGACAATAAACCCTCCATCTTACTACACCATGTGAACCAACTACACCACACACTGGCCTCCCAAGTCAATTCTGCAAAAGAATTGAAATGAAATGAAAGAGAGTGACTGGCCCAAAGTCGGCCAACCGGCTTTCTCTTCTTCAACGTTTACTTTCAGTTTCCCAGTGGCACAGAAAGAAATGAATAACAAGCAACAACTTGTTGTTGTTGTTAGCTGCGAAGTCATGTCCAACCCATCGCAACCCCATGGACAATGTTCCTCCAGGCTTTCCTGTCCTCTACCATCTTCTGGAGTCCATTTAAGTTCACACCTACTGCTTCAGTGACTCCATCCAGCCACCTCATTCTCTGTTGTCCCCTTCTTCTATTGCCCTCAACCTTTCCCAGCTCTTCTCCAGTGAGTCCTTCCTTCTTATTAGGTGGCCAAAGTATTTGACTTTTAGCTTCAGGATCTGGCCTTCTAAAGAGCAGTCAGGGTTGATCACCTCTAGGACTGACCAGTTTGATCGCCTTGCAGTCCAAGGGACTCGCAGGAGTCTTCTCCAGCACCAGAGTTCAAAGGCCTCAATTCTTTGGCGCTCAGCCTTTTTTATGGTCCAACTTTCACTGGCATGCATACAATAATAATAATAATAATAATAATAATAATAATAATAATAATAATAATAATAATAATAATAATAATAATAATAAAGTTGGAAGGGACCTTGGAGGTCATCTAGTCCAACCCCCTGCTCAGGCAGAAAACCCTATACCATTTCAGGCAAATGGCTGTCCAGTCTCTTCTTAAAAACTTCCAGTGTTGGAGCATTTACCACTTCTGGAGGCAGGTTGTTCCACTGGTTAATTGTTCTGTCAGGAAGTTTCTCCTTAGTTCTAGATTGCTTCTCTCCTTGACTAGTTTCCATCCATTGCTTCTTGTTCTGCTTTCAGGTGCTTTGGAGAATAGCTTGACTCCCTGTTCTTTGTGGCAGCCCCTGAGATATTGGAACACTGCTATCATGTCACCCCTCACTCTTCTCTTCGTTAAACTACACATACCCAATTCCAGCAACCGTTCCCTATATGTTTTAGCCTCCAGTCCCCCAATCATCTTTGTTGCACTTCTCTGTACCCTTTCTAGAGTCTCGACATCTTTTTTACATCGTGGTGACCAAAACTGGATGCAGTACTCCAGGTGTGGCCTTACCAAAGCATTGTAAAGTGGTATTAGTACTTCACCTGATCTTGACTCTATCCCTCTGTTAATGCAGCCTAGCACTGTGTTGGCTTTTTTGGCAGCTGCAGCACACTGCTGGCTCATATTGAAGTGATTGTCTACTAGGACTCCAAGATCCCTCTCACAGTTACTACTATTGAGCAAGGTACCACCTATACTATACTTGTGCATTTGATATTTCCTGCCTAAATGTAGAACCTTACTTTTTTCACCATTGAATTTCATTTTGTTAGATAGCGCCCAGTGTTCAAGTCTGTCCAGATCCTCCTGTATTTTAAGCCTATATTCTGGAGAATATACATTTTTTCATTGGACCAGCTACAGACATCGTGACTAATATAACCAAAGCCTTCTCCTTTACACCACTCCTTTAGCCACATATTAAATTCTGCTATACGCTGGCCTTTTCCATTTTGTTCCTTATACACTAGTAAAACCTCTGAAAAAGTAAGCCTACAGCCTATTTTTCTAAATTCCTGCCCCAAGCTCTGGAAATCATTCTGCACAGAGTACATCTTTTTGGGACAGATCGTTAGTGCCAAGATGTACAGTAGCCTCCACATCACAGTCCTTGCTGGCATTCTTGATTATTTTAGAAATATGCTTCTTGTCCCTACTGGCAGTAGCACCTGGAAGACACCTGACCTCTTTCAAAACCTCTGTGTCCTTTCCTAAATTTACATCCCTTATAATTGAATCACCAACCAGAAGGTGGCTTCTCTTTTTGGATGCCTTTCTGTTCTTGCATGACCGGTGTGTAATACCAGATTCACACTTCTTCCTGTCGAAAACAAGTTTTTTATCTTGGACCACGATCCCCTGCTTATTTGAGTTATTATCACAGATACCTTTACCTGTCTCCTTAATGTCCCTATTAAGGTCAGAAAGGGCACTGTATCTGTTGTGCAGGGACACAGCGAAAGCTTTGTGTTTATGGTTCACAGATCTCACCCTGCCAGATCCCACAGTTGTCCACACTGCCCTTCTCCTGCAGGATCTTTGTGGTAGAGGGGGCTGATAGCACAGAGGCTCAATAGCGTAGAAGGGCTGAACTGGACACCTAATTTCTGCCTGAAGAGCACAGATTACAGACCCTAGATAAATAATCTGTCCTTGTAGACTAGTGATTTGTTTACAGATAGGACAGTTTCCAAGTTTGAAAAGGGTACTGCGAAAGACAGCTGCAAAACAAGTGTTGCACTGAACTAAGCCAGACATGCTGAGATACAACGAATCTCAGATGCACTTGCCCTGAATGTACCGCTGCTGTTTTTGATTTTTAGTTATATAATTCGCACGCCGTTAGGTGCGCAGGCCACTACTTTTTTGGTGCAGCCTTTCCAAAACTTACAGAATGTAGCACTTCCCAGCAGCTCCGAGCAATTGAAATTCTGCTGAAAAGCGATGGAGATCCAATCAGGGCCCCAAATGCAGTTCAAATACATTGCAACTGGGAAGACCATAGCCTTGACTATACACACTTTTGTTGACAGGGTGATGTCTCTGCTTTTTAGTGTGCTGTCTAGATTTGCCATGGCTCCTCCCCAGGAGCAAGCGTTTTTTAATTTCTTGGCTACAGTCCCCATCTGCAGTGATCTTGGAGCCCAGGAAAGTAAAATCTGTCACTACCTCCATTTCTTCCCCATCTATTTGCCAGGAATTGAGAGGGCCAGATGCCATGATCTTGGTTTTCTTAATGTTAAGTTTCAACCCAACTTTTGCAATCTCCTTCTTCACCTGCAACAAGAGGCTCTTTAGTTCTTCTTCACTTTCTGCCATTAGAGTGGTATCATCTGCAGCAGCAAATTACATTAAATCAATCAATCAATCAATCAATCAATCAATCAATCAATCAATCAAGGGTTACAATTTTTAGTATATATTCTATTCTATTCTATTCTATTCTATTCTATTCTATTCTATTCTATTCTATTCTATTCTATTCTATTCTATTCTATTCTATTCTATTCTATGTAAAATGAATTGGCTTAAAAGTCATTGCAGCCTTGCTTTGTTTGGGATTTCCTCTCTGCTGAATCTCAATCTTATTGTTTTCTTAGATTTTTTTCCTTTTCATGTTCATATTTGTTTCTGTTTTGTAATTTTGCACCTTCAATTAGTGTTTGAAAATGTGTGCATAGTGATAGGATACCAACAAATCTTAACTTTAATTAATAATAAAAATTTAAAATCAATAAAATGAAAATAAAAGGGAAATAACAAATTTTATAAAACCAGAAAAAATATTTAAATGTATTCATGATATGGGCAAATATTATAATGCTTTAATGTATTAGTATAGTTGTGAAATGTGTTAAATGAAATAAAAAAATATGACTGTGATATTGGAACTTATCAGTCTCTGTGTGAAGAATTATGGATTTCTAAGCATGGAGTGTAACAAAAAAAAATGAGTATTCTTTTGTGGTGGAAATTTAGTGTTACACCAGATTGATGTTATTGGATTTTTGATACATGTTTGGTTTGTGCTTATGAACTGTTTTTTATGAATGAAATGGCTGACTAATATAAATCTATATGATCAAGGTTTAATTCTATGTTAAAAATTGTTTTTCTTATGTATAACATTATGTATTTTCTCTTTTTTAAATTCCCTTTTCCCTGTTTTTACTCTTTTTGTACCTTTCTTTTCTTTTCTGCTATACAAAAGCAATGCAAGTAAATCTTAAAAAGGGTTACAGAGTTTGTAATGTAGCTTGCCAACATGTTTTGAGTTAGATAAATTTTCTAGGGGTTTTTCAACGGTACCCTGATATGAAAAAAAGAGGCAAACTTGGGGACTTGAGGGAATTTTTGAGCAATTTTTGAGCAAAATGATTGTTGTGCATATGGGTATTCTTTATTCATGAAATAGCTTCCATGACAGATATAGCCTTTCTCAAAACCTCAGTTGAAAGACAGAGTGATGAAGCTACAAACTGGCAATTAAGATACCTGCCAGAAGCCAGTGAAAATCTTTCTAATAATGATCTTATCACGGTATATTTTAGAGAGATGGAAATGTGCCTCTTTCAGGTTCTCACCCAATCAGCTCACTTCTCTTTGGCAAAGACACAGTACCGAGCAGAAAGGAACAAAATAACAGAATAACAGAGTTGGAAGGGACCTTGGAGGTCATCTAGTCCAACCCCCTGCTCAGGCAGGAAACTCTATACCATTTCAGACAAGTGGCTGTCCAGACTCTTCTTAAAAATCTCCAGTGATGGAGTACCCACAACTTCTGGAGGCAAGCCGTTCCACTGGTTAATTGTTCTCACTGCCATGAAATTTCTCCTCCTTGATTTGTTTCCATCCATTGCTTCTTGTCCTGCCCTTCAGGTGCTTTGGAAAATAGGTTGACCCCTCTCTTCTCCAAAGTAGTTGGATTCACCCCTTCCAGCAATCTCAGACTGAACAAACTGTAACTCATCCATTCGCTTGGATAAAAACCTCCTTCATTTATCTCAAAAGACTCTATATGGAGTCCAGGTTGGAGTGGATATGTGTCTTTTAGCAGCCAAGGATTTTGTAAACCTTTCACAGCAGGTTTCATATTATTCTTCCTCACTACACTGTAAGATACCATTATATCTAAAGGAGGTTTCATTTGATATTTTCCTTCTACAAACAAGAATCAGGAGGCATGTATTCTTACAAAAAAATTCTTTCAGTGGGCAGGTAGTTACAAGCACCCATGACAGATATTTATTTAATATTGACTGCTGGAATAAGTACTTTTGCTATCATAGCACAGCTTCAAGACATGTATCTAGGATGTATGTCTGTGATGCTGGTAATCAACATACAGTCACAGTCATTATTTGACTGAATCTAATAAATTGTGTCAAGTTGTCTTATTCATTTAACCAAAGAGATCAGAGATGCTTCAAATTTCAATTTTGTTATTTTTTTATTTGTGGGCTATACAAATTATTGCATGTCATTTCACTTTCATGAGTGAAACAATATCATGATGTAATACTTTTTTTACCTGGTTGCTTCAAATTTTAAGGCAAAGCACTCTTCTTCTGGCCCAAAGTTGCTTTTTTCAAAAGGCAACTGGACTTTGTTTTTCCTTGAAGACATTTCACTTCTCATCTAAGAAGCTTCTTCATTTCTGACTAGAGAACTGAACTGAACTGAAGAAGCTTCTTGGATAAGAAATGAAATGTCTCCAAGGAAAAACTAAGTCCAGTTGCTTTTTGAAAGAGCACTTTTGGGACAACCATGACCTGGATGACTGGGAATCTCCATAGACATTCCTCTTCTGGTGTTGGTGGAAAAGTTAACTGTCAGGAACAGATACCAAAGAGAGAGTGGGAAAAATTAATGAGTTGCATAGAATCCTAATACCATATTTTCCGGTGTATAAGACGACTTTTTAACCCATGAAAATCTTCTCAAAAGTTGGGGGGTCGTCTTATACGCCGGGTCGTCTTATATGCCGGAAAATACGGTAAAAGCATTTCTCAGCTAACTAACTATATTTCTTCATCCATATCCTAAGTTACTATTGTTTGATATAAGTGATAGAAGGAAAACAAATTACTTATAAGAGATGGGGGGAAATGAACATTCATTTGAAGACAGATTTTTTTTTCCATCACCTGATCTTAAAAATAGAAAACAGTATCACATATATTTATAGGCAAGGGAAAATAAGAAATTCTGGTTTTCTTTTTTCCTTCTCTCCCATTCAAATAGACTTGGTTCAAAAACAGTAACTGTGAGAGTGGCCTTGGAGTCCTAGTGGATGATCACTTGACTATGAGCCAGCAGTGTGCAGCAGCAGCCAAAAAAGCTAATAACAATCCTGACTTGTATAAACAGAGGCATAGAATCAAGATCACTTGAAGTATTAGTACTGCTTTATAAAACTGTAGTAAGACCACACCTGGAATATACTGCAACCAATTTTGGTCCCCATACTATAGGAAAGATGTTGAGACTTTGGAAAAAGTTCAGAGAAAGGCAACTAAAATGATCTAAGGCCTGGAAACTAAAACATATGAATAACTGCTGCAGTGTTGTGATTCCATGCCAGCTGTGCTCCCAACAGATGAGTCCGAGGGATCTGAGAAGGAGGAGGAGGAGGAGGGGGGGTTTGGAGAGCCTTTGGGGTCAGAGGGATGCTCTGAGGCATTACAGGGCTCACAGTCAGAGGAAAAGCGGGGCCCCTCCAATCGTGTTCTGTATGAGGCTCAGCTGCATGGGGAGGGTGACTCGGACTGAGGCTTCACAGATGAATGTATTTATAGATGCTCAAAGTAAAAGGCAGCTTAGCAGAGCACATCAGAGAAAGACTATGCGGCAACTCAGTGAAAGGAGAAAAAGGCATTGAGAAGCCACGCCTTGGGGCTGCTAATAAAAGGGGAAGGTGTGGGCAGTGCTGGTTGCTGAAGACAACAGTTTGTAGAACTCCAAAGGAAATCCTGGTCTGTTTGTGTTCTTGCTGAACTTCTTGTTTAACTCTTGTTTTTGCTGTTTCAACCATTTATTTGCTAGGGAAAGTATTCTGTTGTTTTTTTGGACTTAAGTATTTGAACTTTATATAAATAAAAGAGGGTCGTGGTGGCTCAGTGGGTTAGGACGCTGAGCTTGTCGATCAGAAGGTCGGCAGTTTGGAGGGTTGAATCCCAAGTGCCGCGTAACAGAGTGATCGCCTGTTACTCGTCCCAGCTTCTGCCAACCTAGCAGTTCTAAAGCACGTAAAAATGCAAGTAGAAAAATAGGGACCACTACTGTGGGAAGGTAAGAGCTTTCCGTGTGACTTTGGCATCTAGTCATGCCAGCCACATGACCACGGAGACGTCCTCGGACAAGCGCTGGCTCTTTGGCTTTGAAAAGGAGATAATAATAATAATAATAATAATAATAATAATAATAATAATAATAATAAGAAGAAGAAGAAGAAGAAGAAGAAGAAGAAGAAGAGGAGGAGGAGGAGGAAGGAAGAAGAAGAAGAAGAAAAAGAAAAAGAAGAAGAAGAAGAAGAAGAAGAAGAAGAAGAAGAAGAAGAAGAAGAAGAAGAAGAAGAAGAAGAAGAAGAAGAAGAAGTAGTAGTAGTTGGAAGGGACTTTGGAGGTTATCTAGTCCAACCCCCTGCTCAGGCAGGAAACCCTATACCATTTCAGGCAAATGGATGGTCAGTTTCTTCTTAAAAACTTCCAGTGTTGGAGCATTCACCACTTCTGGAGGCAGGTTGTTCCACTGGTTAATTGTTCTAACTGTCAGGAAATTTCTCCTTAGTTCTAGATTGCTTCTCTCTTTGGTTAGTTTCCATCCATTGCTTCTTGTCCTGCTTTCAGGTGCTTTGGAGAATAGCTTGACTACCTCTTCTTTGTGGCAGCCCCTGATATATTGGAACACTGCTATCATGTCACCCCTCACTCTTCTCTTCGTTAAACTACACATACCTAATTCCAGCCACCATTCTCTATATGTTTTAGCCTCCAGTCCCCCAATCATCTTTGTTGCACTTCTCTGTACCCTTTCTAGAGTCTTGACATCTTTTTTACATCGTGGTGACCAAAACTGGATGAGCACCAGCCCCTAGAGTTGGAAACGACTAGCACGCATGTGTGGGGGAACCTTTACCTTTACCTATAAATAAAAGGGTTGGGTTTTTCCAGCCTATTGATTAAAAGAAAAGGGGTTGTCCTTGACACGCAAACAAGGATGGTCGTAGGCTGGAACTGAGCATGCAGGACTTGGGTTTGGCTAGTCTAAAGAAAAGAAGAAATAGGGGCAACATGATAGCAGTATTCCAGTATTTGAGGGGCTGCCACAAAGAAGAGGGGGTCAAATTATTCTCCAAAGCACCAGAGGACAGGACAAGAAAGATGGTTGGAAACTGACCAAAGAGAGAAGCAACCTGAAATTAAGAAGAAACTTTCTAACAGTGAGGACAATTAACCAGTGAAACAACTTGCCTTCAGAAATTGTTGGCATTCCATCACTGGAGGTCTTTAAGAAGAGACTAGAGACTAGACAGCCACTTGTCTGAAATGGTATAGGTTGTCCTGCTTGAGCAGGGGACTGGACTAGAAGACCTCCAAGGTCCCTTCCAGATTCTATTCTATTCTATTCTATTCTATTCTATTCTATTCTATTCTACTCTACCCTACCCTACCCTACCCTACCCTACCCTACTCTATTCTATTCTATTCTATTCTATTCTATTCTATTCCATTCCATTCCATTCCATTCCATTCTATTCTATTCTATTCTATTCTATTCTATTCTATTCTATTCTATTCTATTCTATTCTATTCTATTCTATTCTATTCTATTCTATTCTTGTAATTGGGCTTTTTAAAATACCCCAGAATTTATAAATTCAGCTCAGTACAGTCATTCAACCACACATCCTACTTCCCACTTTCCAATTTGTAGGAAATACTAATATTAAAATGCCCATGACAGAACATGAAGGCATTGGAACTGGGATTAATTGGCATATTGTTCCTGAAAGAGAATATTCCATTTTACAATATAATGGCAGGCAAGCACCAGTTTTACTCAGGAGCAAGAATATACTAAGATTTTGCCTTTGTTTATCAAATGTACTTGAAGAAGAGCCTCTCCTGTTCATCATAAAAGATGGACAGGTTGATTAAGCAACAACAAAGGCACATAATTTCTGGAACAATGATGACAAAGAAGATATTAAGATAAAGCAAGAGGAGGAAGAACAAAAGTGTTAATACCATCAAAAGAACCCAAAGAAGTTCACAAACAACTTGAAACATTGTCGAAAATGTAAGGAGGTCTTGAACTATGAACAAATGCAGCAGAAATGTGAAGTGAATAGTTTCTATTCAGCTGTAATTTTCAATTAAAGTAATCTTGCTTGAGCCCCAAGGACAGCAAAGTAAATAAATCTCAGCTAAGTAAAACTGTTGTTGGCTTTAATGTTATGCATTTGGGGGAACAATCTGTTTCATACAAGCTAATTAAAAGAAGCCTAAAATGAGTATGAAATGCAAAATCATATACCTAAGTTCAATACAAATCTTCATTACATTTGAGAGTTAATTAAAAACTTTGTTAGATACAAAGATATCTCAGTTTTCTATCTTACAGGCACATCTTGTAAAATGCTATTTCATACACAAAAGAGATGAGTAGACACACATTTATAAACACACCAGAGTATTAAAGATTTCAACTTTGTGTTCAGCTTTAATGCAATATATAATAGCCTACATCTTGAAATAAGTTCAGAATATATACTTATTAAAATACTTCCATTTGGGGGACTGATAAAATAAAAAAAGAAATGGGGAATGTAGTGTATGTGGGAACTTACAATGAATTGCTCTAACTGAGATAACAAAAAAGAGGAAAATATTGTCAGTATATTGCTACAATCAGCAACCAAAACTAGTATCCAAGATTATTTAGATAGGGTTCAAATATAATGCTTATATATAATGTCATTGTTTACATTTGGCTTACATCCATATCTTATGGCATAACATTATGTCTGAATGAATCTCTATTTCTGCTTGTTTTGTTCAATGAACTATGGTTAAAAAATATGGATTAGAATAGTCTCACAGCATCTGAATAGAATCTTATTTCACGGATAAAAATGAATAGCACATGATCAAATGACTGTTATTGTTTAATAGCTAATATGTACCATCTACCTTAGATGATACCACTCTAATGGCAGAAAGTGAAGAAAAACTAAAGAGCCTCTTGTTGCAGAGGAAGAAGGAGAGTGCAAAACTTGGGTTGAAACTTAACATTAAGAAAACCAAGATCATGGCATCCGGCCCTCTCAATTCCTGGCAAATAGATGGGGAAGAAATGGAGGTAGTGACAGATTTTACTTTCCTGGGCTCCAAGATCACTGCAGATGGGGACTGTAGCCAAGAAATTAAAAGACGCTTGCTCCTGGGGAGGAAAGCCATGGCAAATCTAGACAGCACACTAAATAGCAGAGACATCACCCTGTCAGCAAAAGTGTCTATAGTCAAAGCTATGGTCTTCCCAGTTGCAATGTATGGCAGTGAAAGTTGGACCATAAAAAAGGCTAAGCTCCAAAGAATTGAGGCCTTTGAACTGTGGTGCTGGAGAAGACTCCTGCGAGTCCCTTGGACTGCAAGGTGATCAAACCGGTTAGTCCTAGAGGAGATCAACCCTGACTGCTTTTTAGAAGGCCAGATCCTGAAGCTAAAACTCAAATCCTTTGGCCACCTAATGAGAAGGAAGGACTCACTGGAGAAGAGCCTAATGATGGGAAAGGTTGAGGGCAAGAGAAGAAGAAGGGGACGACAGAGAATGAGGTGGCTGGATGGAGTCACTGAAGCAGTAGGCGTGAGCTTAAGTGGACTCCAGAAGATGGTAGAGGACAGGAAGGCCTGGAGGAACGTTGTCCATAGGGTCGCGATGGGTTGGACACGACTTCGCAGCTAACAACAACAACACCATCTACCTACTATCCAGGGAATGAAGGAAAACAGCTTTAGTAATTTTAATTTTTTAGCAATTTGAAAGTATTTAGGTAAAAACACTTAGCCAATCTTTGGTTAGTATTAGGACAGAAGACTATGGCAATATTCCTCATCTATAGGCTAGACTGGGATTTTTTTTAAAAAAAAAACATAAACAGCAAATCATTTTATATCACTGGCAGAAAACTATGAGGACATGACCATAAAATGAAAAGAAAGCTGGATGTGAGAAATACATTACTCTGTTATGCATCTGGGACTGATCTTGAAATCAAATCCAGGTTGGTCACTAGGACCAGTGATTTACTCTTCCAAGATCTAAAGATTTACTCTTGATCTCAAAATGTTAGAGATATTACAAGGAAGTTTCAGGCCTGAGACTAGGTTGGGGAGTGAAGCAAAATCTCTTAAATGTCTATGGAGATTCTCAGTCAACCAGGTCATGGTTGTCCCAAAGGTGCTTTTTTCACGAGGCAACTGGACTTCCTTGTCTTTCTTTGAAGACATTTCACTTCTCATCCAAGAAGCTTCTTCAATTCTGACTGGATGGTGGGGAATGGCAGGATTTATACTCCGTGTAGACAGCATTCTTTTAGCGAGTTGTTGAAGCCCCTGGAGCTACAGATATTCTCTTCTATTGGAATGCTTGAAGCTGCTTTAGTCAGCATGGACCAAAGTCCTGACTCTAACTCCATACTCTGTCTACCTAATCCCTAACCAGCTCCCTAATTTCTAATCTAGCTTCTCTCCTCATCTAACCAACAACATCCTTGGAAAAGAAGGGGTTCATTGGGATGCTAATGGAGGCTGGTAAGAGTGATCGACAAGATCATGCCCACTTGGAAAAGATCACCTCCCAAATAGCAGAAATTGGCAATAGTCCAGAGGGCAGGATGGCCTATTGACATTCACTGCCAGAAAGACACACAAGCCACAGACAAAAATAGGAAACACACTTACAACTTTGGCAACTTATTCTTGTTTTTGCAGTAGTAATACTTTTGGCTGGTATGTGTAAGCTTAGCTTAGCATCCATTGTCCTCGTATTCAAGTAATGTAAAGCTGTTCCACTTGTGCAGAATTCTGAAGTTAGGTTAATACTGAACCCCTATGTGGAATATTGAGAGCTGAATTAAATTTTCAGATGTATTGAAATAAACCAACATGAGGGTGTAATTTTCATTAGTGCAAGAGATAATAAAGTAAGTGCCTCTGACTGGCCACATTAAAGAAGCTGAGAGCTAGAAAAGTGAATGAATCCTAAAGTGTTGCTAGCCTTGCCACCCCAAAAGAGCTCTGATAGACAGAGTTTAATGTGGTGATAAATCTCATTGGCTGGTAGGTCATGTCAAAGTCACACAGCTGATTGCACCACTCAACCAATCTCTCCATTTCCCCATATACAGAAATGAAGTTCCAACATGTCACTTGTTAGTGTTAACACATCTAAAACATGAAGAGAACCAGTGGTGGCATTCAGCCAGTTCTCACCAGTTCGGTAGAACGGGTAGCTAATTTTTTGTTGCCCAGGCCCAGAATGAACTTCTGGAAGTGGCATCCACACAGAGAACTGGTTGTTCACATCTTTGAATCCCACCACTGAAGAGAACCCACTAAATTGATTAAGCACCTCCAAAACACTTTAATGGGATTCACATCTGATTTGTTCTTTCAAAATGATTCCTGCTTCAGTCCATGAATCTGCCTTAAAGTGACGATACGATGAAAATTCCCTGAACTCAATCACCCATTTGAAATTTTGCAAAGCCCCATTGTGTATATGTGTTTCTTTTCAGCACATTCTATTTTCCCCCCACTAGTGGCACCTAATGCTATTGAAGGGCAATGGGGAGCCTACTTAGAGAAGCAAGTTGACATATCCAGCCATTTCCTACTGCTTAGAGAGCATCAGAAGAGCCATGTAATTTTATTTAGCATGTAAGATGCTCCTTTGTAGTTGTAATCCCTCACAAGCGAGTATACATTTCAATGATTACCTTGCCTCATCTTCCCAAGACTAGGTATTTTCATTTTTCAACATTCTTTCTTGGTTTCATTGCTCTACCTAGGGCTAGATAGGGCCAATAACCAAAGTTAAGCTGATTTAGATGAAAGCTATTTTTTCTTATTCCTGTTAAGTTCTTCATGGTAAACGACTCCTCATTTTTATGTGAATTGTATAAAACAACAATGAACCCAAGTGATATTTCTATGATATCAGAACCCTAATGCTATAGCCCTTCCTTCCTTCCTTCCTTCCTTCCTTCCTTCCTTCCTTCCTTCCTTCCTTCCTTCCTTCCTTCCTTCCTCCCTCCCTCCCTCCCTCCCTCCCTCCCTCCCCTCCCAGCCAGTGTATATATTTCATTCTAAGAGACAGAATAAGTAAAATATATGTGCTTCTATAAACATATTGTGCTATAGCAATAAGAATTTGCAAAAGGACATAAAGCAAAACCAGATAGCACAGCTCAGCTCAAAGTTTCCTTTTTCCTGCCTGCCAAAGAATTCATCACTCCCTCTCCAAGCAGCTAGAGCAATGCAGCTCACGCAGCACCAGGTCGCCAACTTTCCTCAAAGTCCCCAAGAAAGCCACATGTCGCAAACATCAATGCTGCTTGTGAGGTTTCCCGCAGTTTAAGGTGTGTCATTTCAGCTATGACATGCGAGTGTTTCTACTTCTCAGGAGGCAGTTGAGGGTCAACCAGAAGCTCCCCAACGCAGCTCACAAATTAAAAATGGATGTCAACAGCAGAGAGAAAGAAGGAGGGAGAAAGGGAAGGGGGGCAGAATCAGGAGGAGGGAAAACAACGCATCCAGTATCTGGAGGAACTGAAGGACCATTCTGAAAAATAAAAGGATTGCTTTTTCATTGTTTGCTACCTTTTCTTCCAGAAAGGATGCCACACAAAGCGATCATTCATTTATCTAGGAGAAACAAAAGGGGAGAGAGATAGAAAAAAAAAGCATTCCATTGGGAATGTAATCAAGACTGTGTTATTATCAGATTCTCAGTCTCCAATCTATTATAAGCGCTCCTATCTTTTTCTTTAAAAAAAAGATTTTAAAGATGCATACCATTAGAATATGCCTGAGTTGTGCCCAGAGCATATTAAAGCTTCTCCCACTGATTAGGAGAGGAGAAATAGCATCCTGCACTAGCCCTATCCGTGCTAGAGATGATCAATTGGTCCTATTTTCTTCTGGCTATCCATGCAGCATTAATCTGGCCCTCTTTGAAATGTTAAGCTATAAGCATTTAAGACTGCGTGACAGGCTGGGGGATCCTGGTCTATTCTTATTGCAAGAAAGAGTGCTTTGTTGATCTATTTGCTGGGCGAGGTTTCTTCCAGCTGGCTCCCTCGCAATGTGTTCAAGCTGCAACTCTCAGAATCCTAAGAAAGCCTGGAGGGAGGAGGGAGATTTTTGAACATGTGCTGTGTGTATGGTAGAGCAGCATACACCAGTTAGGAAAAACACCAGATTTCAACCCCAGATTTATTTATTTTTTAACGATGGCATTGTTGATTTGGGAATGATCAGAAATGAAGGCCACAGAGCTGGAAACAGGTGGCACAACTTGCATTCAGAGTTTAGACTCATATCAGGGAACCGTGGTCTGAAATGTGGGATAGACTGTGTTATTGGATGCCTTCGAATCATGGACAGACAGAGAAGGACCACTTGCAGCTCAGCCCCCTCGCTGTCGATTAAATAACAAATGATTGAGGCTGACCTGGCATTTAGGAGCAACAGCTGAAAGCTAGGCCCTCTGAAGTCCTGCTGACTGGGCTACGGGGCTGAGACTGGGACTGAGACTGACCTGGAGCATAAGAAGAGATAGAGGGACAGAGAAGAGCAACAAAGATGATTAGGGGACTGGAGGCTAAAACATATAAGGAACGGTTGCTGGAATTGGGTATGTCTAGTTTAATGAAAAAAAGGACGAGGTGTGACATGATAGCGGTGTTCCAATATCTCAGGGGCTGCCACAAAGAGGAGGGAGTCAAGCTATTTTCCAAAGTGCCTGAAGGCAGGAGAAGAAGCAACAGATGGAAACTAGTCAAGGAGAGAAGCAATCTAGAAGTAAGAAGAAATTTCCCGACAGTTAGAACAATTAATCAGTGGAACAACCTGCCTCCAGAAGCTGTGAATGCTCCAACACTGGAAGTTTTTAAGAAGAGACTGGACAGCCATTTGTCTGAAATGGTATAGGGTTTCCTGCCTGAGCAGGGGGTTGGAATAGATGACCTCCAAAGTCCCTTCCAACATTATTATTATTATTATTATTATTATTATTATTATTATTATTATTATTATTATTATTATTATTATTATTATTATTAAACTGGTACAAGACATCAGCCTTGCATTGTTTGAGAATGGCCCACTTCCTGTCTCCCACTCTATCTCCACATACCTGTAATCACCATAACACTTTAGTATATCCCCATCTCCTTAAAGTCAACACTGTCCCCCAATCTTGGCTCTCCAATTCTCTGGTGGTGATCTCCCTCCAGCTGTTCTCAACATCACCAACCCAGGGCCAGGCACAGGAAGGTGCTTTAGCTAAATATTGGCTAAATATTCCGTTTTGGTTAGGCTTTAATAAAGTTTTAAACTTACAAGCTTCCCTGGGTACTTTTAGTAGGGGGATTAATGCTGAAAAAGCAAACCAGAAAGCAAACCTTCTAATGAAGCCTGGAGGAAATAGCAATTAATCTATTGCAGTAACATAACAATGCACCTTCATTACTTCGAGTGTATCCAATTTGCTTCTTGTCCATGGGACTGAAATACTCTGCAGCTAGAAGGGAGTTGCAAAGCAACAGGAATTTTAAACCAGGAATTTTATCCTTGAAGTTATCTAAAAAGCTCCTAGAGGCATTACAGCTAAGGTCCTGAGCATCCTTGCTTTGAAAGAAGATTCAGTCTTTTTCAATAGGAATTATTTTCCAAACACATTTCAGATTGCAATTTATAGCTTGGTAATGCAAACAACATAGTATGTTTTGTAAGATAATATTCAATCATGGGAAAGATAGCTAAGGGTTAAAGTATCATTGGTATGGCAATAAGTAGGATGTGCCTACAGACTCAAATCAAAACACAGTTGGTGCCTTCAAAAGGACACTGAGTTTGCATACTTCTGTTTCTAATCACATTTGGAAAATTGTCAACTATTTTCCAGCTATTAGAAATTCTGGATTGTCAACTTTACAGTATCAAATGAGTTTTATTTAATCCTTAGTGAAAGAAGTTTTAAGCACAAGTTCAAAAACTTTTTTTTTTCTGGAATAAAGAGCAAAAAGTTGATTTTATAAAGTTACAAATAGACTATGATTCTAGATTAATTTGAAATAAAATTTTAGAATTAGCTATAAAGAATATGTCACATGGGACATATTGCTTTTGTTTAGCATTATTTTTTTTAAAAAAAATAAGATTAGACTTCAAAAATTTATTACAATTTTAAAGATTGCAATTAAAATTAAAAACTCAAATTTGACTTACTAAAATGAAGCAGAATATTTTACCTTACATGAATGATATTGATTTAAAAGTGGATTTAAAAATGACAGGCTACAAGAATGATATGGAAAAAGATGTTACATCGGACATACCAAAGAAACCAATTCATATTTTAATAATTAAAAAGAGTGACCTGGGGGGGGCGGAGCCAACTGTCAGAGCGGGCGGCTGTGTGAACGGAGCTCTCTCCTCGCACAACCTCTCACCCAGTGTTCGCGGGGGCTTTTCGGAGCTTCAGGAGGTCCTGTAGGGACATCCGAAGTTGCAGGCAGCCCGGAGAACCTTCATGAGCGGCAGTTCGTGTTGAAGATCCGGAGAAAGTCTGATGCGAGCGAACCGGGGAGAAGGAGGCCAGTAATGGCCGACATGAAGATCTGACAGAGGGACGGAGCTAGCACGTAAGCAGCGGGACAACGGTAGAGCGGAGCTGACGGAGAGTGTATCCGAATATTAAATAGGAAGCGCTTGTGAAAGAGGTACTGGTTCGAAGTGGGAGCCTCACGGAGAGGGAATAAGCGGCGATAGAAGTCTTGAGGGAGGCGTTTGGCAAAAACAGCAAGGGAAAGAAAGCCGAAGACTATATGACTGTATTCTAGCTGGAAAAAAGCTACAACAAGTCAAAGTCTGAGCTTTGGAGCCTTAGAGACTGAACTCTGGATTGTCGGGCGTGGAAAGCGATCAGCTTGGTCTAGTCTGGTCTATCCTGGTAAATTTTGAATTTGTGAACTTTTGAAACTTTTGAAATTCTACTCTACTTGTCACGGGCGGCCATTTGATATAGCAATTTAGTAACTGGAGGTTTGTTTAGTGGGACACCTACTGGTCTTTGACAGCAGAGGAAGACGGAAAAGGTGCCAATTTCTGCGCCGGAAACGGGGGGGGGGGGAAAGAAGAAGAATGTGACTTTGATTATATTCATACTATAGAATTTTATTATATAAATTGCTTAGTTGGTAATAAGTATCTGGTGGTAACTGTTTTATATATCTTTTGTCATAGAGTTAAAAGGTTTATATAAGACTCAGGGTATTATACATTGATAAAACGCTGTTAAAATTGGGGAAACATGACAAGTATCTCGGGAGCAACTAAGCCTAGCGCTGGCAAAAAGGCAGCAGCACAGGGACAGGGGATGGCCTCAAGTCCCTCCAATTAGAAATCTATAGAGGATATGCTGCAAAGGGAAAGATCTAACTCGAATTCCTTTAAAGATTTACATGCCCTTTTGCAAAACCTACACGAGGCAATGGCCAAAAACCACGAGGAGATGAAGAGAGAAATAGGCCAAATAAGAAACGACACTGGTGAATTAAAGGGGAAAATCCAAGCGATAGATGATAAATTTGAAGGGATTCAACAGCAATTAGTCAAAAATGAACAAAGACTTCAAGATATGGAAGCTAGAATGGAAAAAGAGGAAAAGAGAGTAGATGATTTAAATGAAACACTCCTTCAGGCTAATAAGGAATTAGAAACAACAGTCATTTTTCTGGAAGCAGAAAAGGCTGCTCATTATCTACGCTTCCAGAACGTTCAAGAAAAAAGAGGGGAAGATCTGTTGGTCATGATGGCAGAACTGATGGCAAAGGCACTCGGTGTAGGGAAGGAGGAAATGCTGGCGGAAATTGATGAAACATACAGGGTCCAAACTAATTATGCGAGAAGGCACAACCTCCCAAAAGAAGTACATGTAAGGTTAGTTAAAAAATCAATTCGGGATGAGCTTCTGCATAGATCTAGAGAGGAACCATTAGAATTTCGGGGCCAACCAATCACCATCCTTAAACAGATACCTAAAAGGATGAGGGATCTGAGACGCGGCTATCAATTCTTAACATCCAAACTAATAAGAGAAAATGTAAACTTTAGATGGCTAACTCCAGAGGGTATTCTTGTTACGTGGCAGGATAGAAGGCATAGACTGGACACGATAGAGAAGGCAGAAGATTTTTACAAACGCCACTTCCATAGCCAAGAGGAAGTAGATTTAGAAGATCAAGATGGAAGGGAGGTAAGAGAAAGAGATACAATACGTGTGGCAATGGATGGGAAGATCTTAGCTACAGAGGATAGAAGGAACAAATCCGGTGAGTTAACAGAGAAACATGGAACTAGAGACAAGGAAGAGAGAGAGCCCCGAATCACGAGATCCACAAAAACCAGAAATAAGTAAGATGAAGGGAGGTGAGTGTAGTATTATGTCTGTGAATATTAATGGATTGAATTCGCCAGTGAAAAGGCGGAAATTTTTTAATAGGCTTATTCACCAACAATTGGATATCGTGGCAATACAAGAAGTCCATATAAAGGAACAACAAAAATATTTGTTAGTACAACCAAGAATAGGGAACCTATTCGTTTCCTTAGACCGACACAAGAAAAAGAGAGGAGTGGCACTATATGTAAACCCAAAATTGACTGCAAAACTAATTTATAACGATAAAGAGGGTAGAATACTGATAGTCGAGGTTATAATAAATCACAGGAAGGTCATGATGGTAGAGATATATGCCCCAAACCATAACCAAGAACAATTTTTCAAAACACTTCACAATAAGATATGTAGCATTGATTATGAGGAGATTTGTTTAATAGGAGATTTTAATGCTATCCTAGATATAAATTTGGATTATATGGGAAAGACGCTTAGGAAAAAGAAGAGAAGAACTCTACCGAGATCTTTTCTTAACTTGGCTGAGGAACTAAATATCCAAGATGTCTGGAGGGAAAGAAATCGTAAGGCTAGACAATATACATATTACTCCAACCGACATAACTCATGGTCTAGAATAGACATGGTGTGGATGACGAAAGAAATTAGTTCAGAAATAGATGAGGTACATATAGCGACAGGTACTTGGGCAGATCACAATCCTATTAAACTTATCTGGAAAGGTTCCAAAAAAATATCCAGATGGACGCTTCAAAGAGCAATTTTAAAAGAAGACGAATTCAAATCTAAGATGGAGAGAGAACTAAGTTTTTTCTTTAAGGAAAATAAAGCTATAGACACCTCAGTACAAAACAATTGGGATACAGCTAAGGCTGTGATGAGAGGGGTAGCGAGGGCATATATGGTATATAAAAATAAGGGGAAAAGACAACAACGGGAAAGATTAGAAGAGGAATATAAGAGCTTAGAAGTTACACTCCAACAAGATCCACAAAAAGAGAATATCAAGCAATCTATGGATCTGATTAAACACAAACTTAACATTCTAGACAAAGAGAAATTGGCACAACAATTGAGAAACACGAAACAAATTTTTTTTGAAAATGCAAATAAACCGGGCCGGTGGCTCGCATACAAATTGGGAAAACAAAAGGGGAAAAACTGGATTCACGAACTACGAGATGAGGAAGGGAGAATATTCCACCAGGAGGAAAAAAAAAAAATTATAGCCCAGGAATTTTATGAACGTTTATATAAAGAAGATAGCCAGGCAAGTGTGGAGAAAATGGAGGAATATTTTCAAAGAGCCAAACTACCTAAGGTCACAGAAGATACCAGAAATATGTTAAACGAGGAAATTCGACTATCTGAGGTGATAAAAGCTATTAATGCACAAAAGAATAATAAAGCATCGGGACCCGACGGTCTTCCATCAGAGATTTATAAAGAATTACAAAATATCCTAGCTCAACCCCTAGTGGAGGTATTTAACGCAGTATTAGAAGGCGCAAGGACGCCTAAATCTTGGCTAGAGGCAAACATAACCCTTATTCCGAAAGATAACACAGACCATACATTAATCCAAAATTACAGACCCATATCACTTCTTAACTCGGACTACAAGATATTTACATCAATTATAGCGGAACGATTGAAACGATTTCTGAATGATTTCATACACGCAGATCAAAATGGTTTTCTCGCTAAGAGACACACTAAGCACAACATTAGAATAATATTAGATACATTGGAGTACTATGAATTACATAGCGAACAACAGATGGCATTACTTTTCTTAGACGCCCAAAAGGCATTTGACAATGTTAAATGGTCTTTTTTGTGCCAACAGCTTAGCTTTATGAATATGGGTGAAAAATTTATAAATATAATTAGGGCAATTTATGACAATCAGGAAGCAAAAATAATTATTAATGGGGAAGCATCTAGCAAGTTTCAAATTCAAAAGGGAACACGGCAAGGCTGCCCCTTATCACCGTTGCTGTTTATATCGACTCTTGAAGTATTAACGAGAACTATAAGAAACGACCCAAAGATAAAAGGATTAACCATTAAAAAGGAAACCTTTAAATTGCAAGCTTTCGCGGACGATCTAGTTTTTATTATGGAGGATCCATGTCAGACGGGACCAAAGCTATTGGAAGAATTATCTAAATATGGTGAGGTTGCCGGACTGCGAATAAATAGAAATAAGACCAAGATGATTGTTAAAAATATGACCAATAAACAAAAAGGTAATCTGGCCGAAATCACGGATATAGAAATAGTCAAGAAAATAAAATATTTAGGGATTAACATTACGGCTAGATGCACTTCACTCAAAAAGGATAATTATGATAGTGTAGTGAATCAAATAAAAGGTGACCTGGAAAGATGGGGAAACCTAAAACTCTCATTATTGGGAAGAATCGCTGTCATTAAGATGAATATTCTGCCTAAAATCCTGTTTCTGTTTCAGAATATCCCAATTCAACTCGACTCTAAATTTTTTCGAAATTTGGATAAATTATCACTAAATTTTATTTGGCAGGGGAAAAAACCAAGAATTAAATTGAAATATTTACAAGACACGAAGGAAAATGGGGGTTTTGGATTGCCAGACTGGGAATTATATTACCACGCCGCGGCCCTGAGCTGGATTAGAGAATGGGTAATCTTGAGAAATAGAAGACTATTAACTTTAGAGGGTCACGATTTGCAATATGGCTGGCATGCTTTCCTATGGACGGAGAAACAAGGTCTTTTCTCGCATTTTCAAAGACACCGGATCAGGCAAGCGCTACTCAATACTTGGAAAAAAATTAGATCTCACAATTACACCAAAATACCGGTCTGGCTATCCACCCTTGAAGCGATAGTTTACCCAAATCTGTTTGATTTGGGTAACATAATCTCATACAAGGATATTCTGAATGAGGAGGGGGAATTGAAACTTAGGAATGAACTAGAATTACAAGGTATAAAACTCGATTGGTGGGCCTACTTACAAATCCAATCGAGATTTAGGAAGGATAAAAATGAATGGGGGATATATACCTCTGAAACAGCATTGGACAAAATATTATTGGGACCGGACTCTAAACAAATAAGGAATTTTTATAAATTACTTTTGGGATATAAGCTGTTTGAAGAGCAAGTGAAAGACCCCATGTTGATCTGGGCTAACAATTTAGGACATAACATCGACCTAGATACTTGGCAAACAATTTGGGATAGGAATAAAAGGATAACACTGGCCTCATCGTATAAAGAAAATTTATTTAAAATGTTTTACCGATGGCATCTCCCCCCAGCCCGCTTAGCAAAAATGTACACAACAGTATCTCCCAAATGTTGGAAGTGTTCTGAAGAGATAGGCACATACTTCCACACGTGGTGGTCTTGCAGTAAAACACAAAAATTTTGGAGAATGATTTGGATTTGGCTGAAAGAAATATTGAAACAAGATCTGGAGTTTAGTCCAGAACTTTTCTTGTTGGGAATCACGAAAGAGAAATATCCTAAAGATGTGCTATACTTAACGATCCATATTATCACAGCAGCTAGAATATCATTTGCGCAAAAATGGAAAAAGAATGAGATCCCAGGACAAAAAGAGGTTATTAGGAAAATTTGGGATTGCGCTGAAATGGACAGATTAACTTTGGAATTAAAGAATAAAGATCAATCAGACTATTATAGAATTTGGAACAAATTGTATCTTTGGATGGATAAAAAGAAAGGTCTCTATTAGGTTTTACAGACTAGCTCACTGTTTTAAATATTGTGGTATTTCACCGATTTGTAATCTAAGTGTATTTAAGTGTATTTTTGATGTACATATATACATGTATATATATATATATTTAAACATTGTAGACAAAAAGGTTTGTCAGCTCGCTGGTACTGTGTCCAATGTTTTTAAATAATAAATTTAATAAAAAAAAATTTAAAAAAAAAAAAAAGAGTGACCTGGATAATTTTCCTATATTGGATCTATAAAAGAGGCTAAATTGGAAGAATTTTGTAACTGGGAAAAAAATAAAAAGTTGATTTATTTGATCAAGCTTAAAATAGATGTGTTGTCATCTCTGTTAAGCCTGGAAGGATTTTTGCTGATGTCAGGACTGAAATGATGAGGCTTTCTGGATTTGTTTATAGATACTGTAAGATATAGAAAATGGAGATCATTTGTTGCATTTGACAAGATGGTACATTACTAAAATTGTTTACACTTGTTGTAAAGAAGAAGGAAGTCATTCTTTTATATATATTCATTTTCTTTTTATTCACTATATTCTTTTTTCTTTTTCTTTTTTCTTTTTTTAACTTTACATCAGTTTTTATTGTTGCAAATTGTAATCTTTATTAAAATTTCTTTATAAGAGGGAGAAAACGAATAGCATGCCTTTCTAGTTTGTTTCATGCTAATGCTTTCTTAAGAGTGGAAGCAAAAAACATTAACATGAAGAAAAAAATATGCACAAATATGCCTGCATACTATAATCGCCCAGATTCTTGAATTTTTGAACAGCTCTTTAATGCTATTCATATGAATGAAATACTCAAATATGTATATATTTTTTCCTTGGCATTAAGTGTTTTAACCATGGAAAACTCTGGCATTTTATTAATATTCAGCATCAGAAATATACCAGTCTTTAATGGTTGCCAGGGATTAGTACATTTTTGAAAATCTTTCACCATATTTCCCTAAATGAGCCACTTTCTTTTTGATACATGTCTCTAGTTATTTTCCTATCCCATAAACCTAAAATTATAATACTAATATTAGATGGAAATAATCTCTGCAAACAATAAGAAATAAAGATTATCATAGCATTTTGTGTACACTAAAAGGCACCTTCCTGATCTTTCTAAACTGCTGAATGCAGTTGAGGCACCTTAAGGAAAATGGTTTCTCTGCATTTATTGGGCATAGACTGCTGATTATGTCAAAAAGGAAGAAAAAAATCACCATCCTTTGGATTAAACTTTATATTAACTCAGATGTAATTAATTGATTCATAACAGCAGCTCCGGATGGGACTATGAATTCCCATCTGCATCAGACTCTTCAGCAAATTGTTTTAATAATGATAACTGACTGAAGAGTTGCCTCAGTGATTGACATTTGTTGTCATAATAGATGAATAGATGGAACTGTCCTGATTGCATGAAATGCAGCAATAAATATATGCTACAATGCAAGTTGTCTATTGCTGTGTCATGCCCTCGGCCTTTACTGTCAATTTTGGTAGAGATTCTCTACTTGTCAACAGCAGCCACAGCAAACTGCCGTGATGGCAAAAGGATGACAATTGCATAATGACATAAAACACACGTTTGCATATTTGGTTAAAATGTTGATGAAGGCACACAAGTTGTACACATGTGTGATTACTTGATCATGCACATGTTATAGTTTGCCCATTTTGGACTTTCTGCAGGCAAGAGATGAACATTGCAATTGATCTATGTTTTAATTTACAAGAACAACTGCTTGATATTACAACCTTAAGTGATATGTGTGCACAGGTGAACCATCCTTATTTTAAGAAAGTTTTATTTGAAAGAAGTGCTTGAATCATTGCTTATGAAAAAATGTCTATCTTATTAAATATTATGATTGTTGTTGTTATATTATTATTCTAATAACCTAATATTAACAAGTATATAATGCAAATTAATTTAACATTAATAAAATACAATAGAAATAAAGGTGAAAGGAATAAAATGGCACTTATGAAAACTGCCTTCAAGGAAGTGATTCCGTCAAAAAATGTCTCATGCAATCAAAGATGTATCTATTGGCTATTGGAAGTTCTTTATTACTTTATTTTCTCAGTACCTTCTTTCCAATGCCAATTCTTTCTGATTAATTTAACCTTCTCTTGTAAACTATATTATTTTGCAGTGTGCTCATGTGTGTCTCTTTCTGTGTTCTCAGCAACTGTGAAATAGAAAAGATTAAACATCATAATTTAGCTCTTGAATCTAATGTTGTCATCAATGTCTTGGACATCAATTTTAGAAGTGGCAGGTTTTATACCTCCTTGCATAGGATAGATCATTAGAAAGCATACTGAGTCCTTCTCTTGACAGGAATCTTAAACCATGTGAATTCATTAGGTTTCCATATGGTGGTTCATAAGAGAAGTAATTGATAAGCTGACTGGGTTTCTTCTCCTTCCAGAATGGAAATCTTAAAGAAAGACAGAAAATTGGATAATTAAGGCAGTTATTAAGCAGCTGATTTGTTGCAGGTATCTATAGTGGTGATGATGATGACAGCTATCTTCATCACCACCTCAGTTCCCGTGAGATCATTATATTTTACAAGATTTTGGAATTTGATGCTCTAGTTCAGATATGTCAAACACAAGGCCCGGGGGCCGGATCCGGCCCGCGAAGTGGTTTCATGTGGCCCGTGAAGCCATCCTGGAAACAGTGAGGGAACGGCCCCCACTGCCTTGGCCCTGGCCCAGAGACCCTCAGATCTGTCCCACTCCTGCCCAGGCCCCCATAGGCACCCTCGATGAGAACGATGTAGAGCTGGCCACGCCCACCCAGTAGGCCATACGCACTCTAGCCACGCCCACCCAGTAGGCCACGCCCACCCAGGCCATACCCACCCGGCCCCTTGAGGGCAACCGCAATGCTGATGCGGCCCTCAATGAAATTGAGTTTGACACCCCTGCTCTAGTTCTTGAGGATCTTGTTCACGAATACCAAGATTTTGCTAAGGCCATCTAAAATCTCAAGCAATTTTGCACTTAGGCAAATTCTTGCCTAGGTGCAAAAATGCTGAAATCTCACAAGATGAAATGTTGGTCCTCTTTAATTTTGCAAATAGTATTTTTTTATTGTTAGACATCTGCAGATGCCATTTAGGAGTGCCACATTCCTGCTGGGTGGGTATGAGCTCCTCCATAACTCCTTAGTACATCCGCTTCCAGGAACTCTACCTCAAATTTCACTCTCATGCTCACTTCCTTCAAATCTCTTTTCACATTACTCCTCTCTTCTATGTCTTTTAAAGCAGAGGTTTTAACCTAATTCCAGTTCTTCCTTTCAAGCATTGTTAGTTAAAAATGTGTCACTATGGATTCCTTGATACTGAGTGTGGTTGTTTGCTTGTAGTCATTTCATTATCCAACTAGCAACATTGTCAGGTAATTGGGTAATCTTCTGATGATGTTACCTAGATGGACAATGAAACATTTGCAAACATCCACACTCAGAAAACACCAAGGATCCCACAGTTCAACTCTGAGCTACAAATATTTCTTCTGTTGAAATATGTAACTATCTTTGTTTATAGCTAAATATCTATAGAGATCATCAGTCATCCAAATCATGGTTGTCCAAAAAGTGCTTTTTCAAAAGGCAACTGGACTTTGTTTTTCCTTGAAGATATTTCACTTCTTATCCAGGAAGCTGAAGAAACTTCTTGCATGAGAAGTGAAACATCTTCAAGGAAAAACAAAGTCCAGTCGTCTTTTGAAAAAGCATCCTTGGGATATCTCTGTTTATGTAAATCTCTTAAAGTCTTTCTCTCTCTTTCCTCTTTTTTTTCCTCTGAAACCCAAGGCATTTATATTTTAACCTTGTAACTTAACTTATATAATGGATTTTTGCCATGCACACAATGGAAAAATAGTACAAACAGACCTGTCTTTTTTAAAGGCATTAGTTATTTGTATATATAAATGAAAATAAGAATTAAGAATTTGGTATGGAATGCCATTAAAATTTTAGGGAGGCCTATTTTGACCTAGAAGTTGCAAGAGAACAACAACAATATGAACAATATGATCTCCTGTTAATAATAATAACAATAATAACAATAACAATAACAATAACAACAACAACAACAACAACAATAATAATAATAATAATAATAATAATAATAATAATAATAATAATAATAATAATAATAAGTTGGAAGGGACCTTGGAGGTCATCTAGTCCAACCCCCTGCTCAGGCAGGAAACCCTATACCATTTCAGGCAAATGGCTGTCCAGTCTCTTCTTAAAAACTTCCAGTGTTGGAGCATTCACCACTTCTGGAGGCAGGTTGTTCCACTGGTTAGTTGTTCTAACTGTCAGGAAGTTTCTCCTTAGTTCTAGGTTGCTTCTCTCCTTGACTAGTTTCCATCCATTGCTTCTTGTCCTGCTTTCAGGTGCTTTTGAATTTCACCACTGAATTTCATTTTGTTAGATAGCGCCCAATGTTCAAGTCTGTCCAGAGTCTCCTGTATCTTAAGCCTGTCTTCTGGAGTATTGGCTATTCCTGCCAGCTTGGTGTTGTCTGCAAATTTGATGAGTTCCCCATCTATCCCCTCATCCAAGTCGTTAATGAAGATATGAAGAGCACTGGGCCCAGAACAGAGCCCTGGGGCACCCCACTACACACTTCCTTCCATGTAGATGCAGTGCCATTGAGGACCACAAGCTGAGTACGGCCTGTCAGCCAGCTACGAATCCATCTGGTGGTGATGCTATCTAACCCACATTTTTCTATCTTTCTATCTTTTCTATCTTCTATCTATCTTCTATCTGTTGGTGATCACTCCAGCTGATGTGAAAAATAAAATGCTGGACTAACTTGAGTTTTGCCCTAATCCAGTAGGGATGTTCCTATATCCTTAATTAGCCTTCCTTCAGAAATACAGGCACATTGGTCTTTATGTCCAAATAAACCGCAGAAAAATATTTGCTTTATTCAAATATCACTACAGTAAATAGAGTTAGGAAGTGAGGTTGTACCATGTGGCAAGCTTTATACACTTGAATCACACTTCTTTGATAATGCAGAGCCATGCTGAGGCTAGATGATCATTTATAGGGTTGATTACTGCTTTAAAAACACTTTAAAACAACACTGTGAAGACGATGAGCAATTAAGAAAGGTTTAACGTGATTGCCATTTGATTCAGTTTCTCATTGCATCAGTGTGCATATTTCTCCATTTTGGGGTATTTATACACAAAAATACTACAGGGAAAAATTGAACTGGAAAACAGTAACTGTAAAATTTAGTTTCTTAATTGGTTTGCAACTTGCTCGCAAAAAGAAATATATAATTAGGAATTTAAACACATTATCACACTTCTATTGATCTTACAATTTCTGTGTAATGAAAATGGGAAATTCAGAATGTATCACATAAACTGATTAAGTTTGTTGTCTCTCTGATCCAAAATCATTATTCAATTCTTCCAATCAAGCAGTTGAATTCACACAATTTTTCTTTTCTGGTCTGAAGCTTGTGTGTTATTTTTTTAAAGCTGATAAATACATTGCCTCAAATAGACATTGAGATTTTCTCATAGCTGATGCATTTGCTTTTGCCTTTGCAATTCTATACATCAATATGGGTGCATATATGTGCATTTACATAGACATTTTCTTATTTTTTCTCACTTGCATTTTAGATACATTCAGCTACTTTGACTAGAAAGGTGATGTAGAAATTAAATGAAAAAAAGTAAATGTTCTCACATTCTGACATTCTGTCATTAGAGTTACTTATAAAATAATAAAGGCAGGATAAAAATCAAATAAATAAATAAATTAGTGCTGTTTGCCTTCCAGGTCAGTATATACATATCCTTCACAGAGACATTCATTGTTTTATTCTGTAGAAGTGGAAATTATAAACAAAACCTAAGCTAGAATTGTACTAAAATTTGGAAATATCACTAGGGCTACATTAAAGAAAATGGCTTGGTGCAGTTAACACGTTGATATTTTTAAATCAATCTTTCTTTTCTTTTCATCATATTTCAAGGGATAGATTTATTTTATGCCATTGCTGACACAAGACACTTAAGAGGGAATCAATGCACATTTAGAATATAATAATATAACAACATTGCTTTTTCTTTTCAAAAATAGAGCTTGGGGCATCCTAAAATCCACAATCCTGTGATTTTTAAACTGGAAATATTGTTTATGGTGATGATCTCAGCTCCAAAGTTCAAGAATAAAAGGCTGTGCTAGCTAATTGGACTGTATTGTATATAAGATGTTAAATTAATAGAGAATTCACGCTTTCATGGAAATTCATCCCAGACATCTTTTATTATTTGAAGTGTGCTGAGCCAGGGAGAAAAATAAAGGAAGAGCTGCTGTGACAACTGATGTCACGTCAGAGAAGAGAAGACAAGGTGACAAAGAGGATCACCAGTGACATCATTATACATCAGGGATGCTAAGGTCCTTGGCAATTTGGTAAAATTGCCTTTCACCATGGCATCAAAGAGCTATAATGGCCTGATCTTCAACTCTGCAAATAAACAGTGGTATTTCAAATACCTACCTAAAGAATAAGGATAATTAGAAGGTGGAAGGAGAATGAACTAAAATCACTTTGATCTGTATTCACACAAAACATCTCACCTGGCTATTGACTTGGCTTATTTTTTGGTTTTGCACAATGTGTTGACTAAGTTAACCAAGTGGGATGAATTAACATATAATTGTAAACTATCACTATCTCACCAAAAGAACTCAAACAAAGAATTTAAATGTGTTGGGAAAATGCAAATGTGAGATGTTTACCTGGCCTGGTTAAGTATGTTGTGTGGATATACCTAGTATATAAGAGGAAAACAGATTACAAGGAGTCCTTGACTTATGACCGGTTGCTTGGTGACTGTCTGAAGTTACAATGTCCAGGTCTCTCCTGCTTAACTGTATTGTGGATGCTGAGCAACTGATCTGCATTTATGGCCATTTGCAGCAAACCGTAGTCACATTATTTCAATTTATGACATTTTTGTCAGAAATAGATATTTATTAAGACCATGGTGTTCACTTAAAGACCCTGACATTTGCTTTACAACCATTGCAAAAAAGAAAAGGTTGTAAAATTGGTCACAGTCAGGTGGGAACCCATTTTATGACTCTCATGATTAAGATCAAAATTGCAGACTCGGTTATGGTCATAAGTCGAGGACTACCTGCATTTAAGGCCAGGTAAGTCCTTACTTATTTTTTTAAATCAATCATCTAGGTCATAGTTGTCTCAAAGGTGCTTTTTTAAAAAAGGCAACTGGTCTGTTCTCCTTGAGTAGGAAGAAGACGCTTCGCTTCTCATCCAAGAAGCTTCTTCGGTTCTGCCAAGATGATGGGGGTGATGGAAGGATTAGTTATGGGGGTGGGTGGGTTGGAAGGTTCACATTTCTTTGCAGTCTTTAAAAAATATTTTTAAAAAATTATTCATTACTGAGATGAACGTAGCTCTTTATCAGCTTCTTACATGGGAAATGGTGAGAACCTGGACTTCCACTGAGAAAGGA
Organism: Vipera ursinii; assembly: GCF_947247035.1. Lineage (NCBI taxonomy): Eukaryota > Metazoa > Chordata > Lepidosauria > Squamata > Viperidae > Vipera > Vipera ursinii. Next base: position 16,100,489 of record NC_139516.1, read on the forward strand.
GCTGCTTCCAAAACTGAATTGATTAGATACGATTAGAACAACCAGCCAATGTATACAAAATTCAGAAAGCACTGAACATTAAGTAAGGGCCTAAATGTAGAGATTAAGTGCCAATAAAGTCAGTAACACAATGCCCATTTCACGTTGAAAAAGACTGATCCGATCTGATAATTCTGCACTGCAGATACTGAGCTGCATATGGATAGCTATTTTGTTTGTCCTTTACTCCTTCCGAACTATAGGAAACACACTGCATATTGAATAATGGGCAGTTTGAAAACATTTTATTGGTACAGTAGGTTAATTCCAAAGAGGTAACTTCATCATTCCACTATAATTAGAGCCTTGGTGGAGCAGTGGGCTAATGCCTCCTTAAGTAACACCAGCTGCCTGCAATTAGTGCAGGTTCGCATCCCACCAGGCTCAAGGTTGACTCAGCCTTCCATCCTTCCGAGGTAGGTAAAATGAGGACCCAGATTGTTGGGGGCAATAAGCTGACTTTGTAATAATGCTGCTGGGGGGGGGAGCGAAAGCCCTAATAAGCAGGCATATACATAGAATGAAGGCTATTGCTAAGCACATTGGTTTGTGCTTAAATTGTAAGCCACCCTGAGTCTTTGGAGAAGGGCGGGATATAAATGGGATTAAAATAAAATAAAAAATAATTACAATTCACTGACACATTTATTGAACCCAAAGTAGAATAGGGGCTATTCTAGCAAGCTGTCTTTTTTTTAATTCTCCTTTTTCTTTCCAATCTTTTTCCTATGAATATGAACCTATAAACAATTCCCACTTAAGTAATTGGGATTAGAGACAGTGGGAAGAAGAGTCAGCATTGCTTTGCTCCTTTTGTATTTGTGTTGTGATGTCGTATGCACACACAAAAGGAGTGGAGCTTGCATCATGACACTTGAGATGTTGCTTTCAGTTTGACAGAAGCTTCAGATCTTGTGGACCACGAGACTCTGCTATGATTTTAAGTTTGAGAAATGTGTTGTCACTTTTTTTTATAGTACCATCATAATTTTGAACAGTCACTAAATGAATGGTGGTAAGTCAAGGACAACCTGTAGCCATGAAAATGTAGTCAAAGAGCAAGAAATGCTTATGATTCATAGAAGCAGGGAAATACAATTATTTTGAAAGTCTGTGAAAAAGGCTAAACAAGGAGTCTTCAGCTGAATGGATTGAATTAAAAGAGGTAAAATTATTTGGGATGAAACTGAAATATGGGAATGTTGGAATGAGCATGTCAAAGATTTATATGGGAATTAAAGTGAGATGACAAAAACTAGAATGAAAAAGAAACTATAAATATTGGGTCTCATATAAAAAAGAAAAAAAGAAAAGAAAATCATAAATGCTACAAGGACATTGAAAAATGGAAAAACTTCAGATGTAAATAGTGTATTTGGACAAACAGGTAGATGTGGGTGTAGTTTGCTCATAGTGTGTGTCAATTGTTTAATAGTGTGTGCAGAGCACATCTGTGGCTAATGACAAAGAAAAAAGTGGATGTAAAACCTGCAGTGCTTAATTTGTTAAGTTAAAGATTTTGACAGAATTTCATCTGAAAGAATATGTCAGCCTTGCAAGGTAGTTCAGACAGGAAGCACACTTAAATGAACTAATTCTAAGTTATTATAAGGTTTCATTAACAGAAACATTTGCAGCCCAAGAAATTAGAAAGGGTCCATTCTCAGACATGTGCCATGCCCACCTTCCTTCAGCTGCCCCTTATCTGACCAATCCCTTGGCTGCAGCTCTTCCCCGTCTCCCATGGTCATTCTCATATATCATTACAGGATTTGAGTGTGAGGAAAATTTGAAAAAAAATATGGCTTTATGTCACATCTGTAGAAGCACAGACATGTCCCTGGAGAAGCTAGGCAGAGGCAGTGATGGCACATAAACAGGTTTAAACTTAAACCGTGGGCAATAGTGAAAAAGCAAATGATAAAGTATGATGAGTGTGCTGCAGCTGCCAAAAAAAAAAAAAGCCAACACAGTTCTAGGCTGCATTAGCAGAGGGATAGAATCAAGATTAAGTGAAATGTTAATACCACTTTATAATGCCTTGGTAAGGCCACACTTGGAATATTGCATCCAGTTTTGGTCATCACGATGTAAAAAAGATGTCAAGACTCTAGAAAAAGTGCAGAAAAGAGCAACAAAGATGATCAGGGGAGCGGAGGCTAAAACATATAAGGAACGGTTGCTGGAATTGGGTATGTGTAGTTTAATGAAGAGAAAGGTGAGGGGTGACATGATAGCAGTGTTCCAATATCTCAGGGGCTGCCACAAAGAAGAGGGAGTCAAGCTATTCTCCAAAGCACCTGAAGGCAAGACAAGAAGCAATGGATGGAAACTAACCAAAGAGAGAAGCAATCTAGAACTAAGGAGAAATTTCCTGACAGTTAGAACAATTAACCCATGGAATAACCTTCCTCCAGAAGCTTCTGAGTGCTCCAACACTGGAAGTTTTTAAGAAGAGACTGGACAACCATTTGTCTAAAATTGTATAGGGTTTCCTGCCTGAGCAGAGGATTGGACTAGATAACTTCCAAGGTCCCTTCCAACTCTATCATCATCATCATCATCATCATCATCATCATCGTCGTTGTTGTTGTTATTATTATTATTATTTGAATGGACTTGAATTATGGAATGTTTTCAGTTAATATAAAGATGACAATTAGTTGTTGCATGTTATAAAGTCGTACATGATGGAAGTAAAGCATGCACAAAATTAAATGGATTCTTTGGAATATGGTTCACTGTGAAATAGCACAGATGTGTGCTACACGTTGTGGTGATGAATGATAAGAAGGAACATGACCTTGTGGTTTTGATGATTAGAAAGAATAGGTTATAGAAAAAAGGAAAATATAATGAAATCTTAGAATGAGAGGTTTAATTAAAATTTGTTTGTTTAACTGTTGAGAAGAAAATTGAAGTACTATGATTTGTTATATTATTCAAAATATGTTTAGTAGAATTCTTAGGTATAAATGATTCAGTAAATGAATACCACCTGCTGCCTCAACCAAAGTCTTTAAAAATGTGAACTCTATTTGTGTCCCTTTCTGGAAGGAAGAATGAATAACATAGGTAAGACAGAGAAAACTGTCTTGAAATGCTGTTGTTAACAATTATATTGCTATATTTTTTTCTTCAAGGTATCCTGCCTTCTGTTGTACAGCATAAATAAATTAACTGAAACATTTTCAAAAAGATCCACTAGGCAGTGCCCTAGAATACAAACCCAGCAATCTCAACATGAAAGTGGGATAAACTATGACTTTTGTTTCAGTTTAAACACTGTTGTGCTGTTTCTTCAAGAAACTGAAGCATTTCACAAATGCTTCAATGATCTGCAGCAATATCATGAATATTAAGAGGGTTTTCAATCAAAAATTTTGTGCACAGGTATTGAAAATATTCTAATCTTATGACTGGATGCAGTTTACTTTATCTCACAATTTTGATGGTTGGTTGGTTTCTCTGACTTTTATACTACACGTTGATAACTCCTATAAACATTTTACATGAGACTCAAAACTCTAAATCTGTAAAAAGTTGCCACCTGATTATTCAAATTTCTGCTCAGAAACAAATCTCATTGTTTCCCTGGATTTTTCTTCCTCATAATCATGTTGAGGCTTGTCCTCTAAATACTGCATTGCAATAAGCATTTGACTGACGATTGCTCAATAGTTAAAGCTGCGAAGACGAGAGGAAAGGCCAAACACTAATTAACACAGTGGGAAAAACATTTGCTCCAACACATGATCCTTAAAATAATTGACAAAGTTATGCTTGGAATGGTAGCCTCGGAGAATGTAATTTCCGGCAGTGCTGTGCTAGACGCTCCGTATAAAGACAATTGTAGTGAGCGAGCAGGAGCGAGAGAGAGCGAGAGCGAACGAGCGAGGGCTGGGCTTGCTTTTGTATGCCGTGACGCTGGGGGAATCGTGGTAAAGAGCGAGGGAACTTCGCTTTTTCAAAGCATCCTGGCAAATGAGCTCAGCCACAGTATCTGAGCCAGTTTGGAAGGCAAGTCTCAGCTATCAATAGTTGAGCTTAACGGCTAAATCCCTTCAGGACAAGAATGGGGGGCAAGATGAGACGACTCATTGCTACGTCAAATGTTTTTATTTCTTCCTGATCTCGCTCTCGCTGTTTTCGTCAATAATCCACCTTAGGGCTTCCCCCCCCCCCTCCCGCCATAGCTTTCTCCTCCTGGATTCTGGGAGCGGGGGGTTTCAATGGCAAAGAAATGGGCACCGGGAAGAGCTGATTTTGTCCAGGAGGTGTTTGGAAGCACATTTCCAATTGCTTTTTGAAGGCTCCCTCCCTGCAGAATCAAACAGGAGGGAAGACAGACTTTGTTCGCTGGAAATGTTGGAAATTTTCAGAAGAAGCTTCTTCTTCTTCTTCTGCTGCTGCTGTGCTGGTAGCAAGCGGTGCGTGTGTGCCTGTGTGCCTCTGTCTGTGTAAGAGTGGCGGGTTTTTTTCCCCCTCCGCTGCTGGTAGGGCTGCTATAGCTGGCTTTGTGGCGTGGTCTGTGTAAGCGTGGAGAGAGGTGGAAGGAGAGGAACGTTGGGCAATCCGCGCAAGGCTTCGCTGTCCGCCGCTCCTGGTGCTGAACATGGGCGCTTTAAGCAGGGCGCTGTCCATGGTGCCCACCATCATCCTAACGCTGGCTCTCTCCGTTTTCCCCGTCTGGGCGCAGAATGACACGGAACCCATCGTCCTGGAAGGAAAATGCTTGGTAGTTTGCGATTCCAACCCAGCGACCGATTCTAAGGGATCCTCTTCTTCTCCTCTGGGGATCTCTGTACGGGCTGCTAATTCTAAGGTCGCTTTCTCCGCAGTCAGGAGTACCAACCATGAGCCTTCTGAGATGAGCAACAAAACCAGGATAATCTATTTTGATCAGGTAAAAAGAACACACATGGGTATCTTGCTGTAAGTCGAAAGACATTCTGATGGTTTCCTCCTGAGAAAAGGAGCATGTGTTTGGAGTGGGGAAGTTGGTTTTGCCCGAGTTTTATTTAAGTCGCGAATGTTTTCTTTTAAAGTGATTTCACCCCTGGGAAAGGGACTAGGTTAAAAGTGGAGGGGGAGGCAGCTGCTTACAGTCCTGAGATGAGATAGGATAAGGATAGTAGGTGGGAATCAACAGGTGGAGTTGATTTGCAAACTCTTTAATCTTCATTTGAAAGGAGTGGGCTGAAACTTAGGAATTGGAGACGGAAGCTTTTGGTCCATTCAGTCACTGTTCAGTTCATAGGTTTTGTTTTTTCCTCTTAAGATGGATAGCAATTTCACACATGCTTTCCTCTGAGAATGAAGTTATTTTTTTATTACTTATTGATTTCAGTTTCTACATTTCCACTTTACATTTAAAGGCACATGGATGGTTAAACAAGTTCTGGCAGTTAGGGCTTAACAAAAAAAAAAGCCTGTCTCACATTACCACATATGTAACAGTTTTACCATTCCTGATATGCTGGAATAAATGAGGTAATATCATTTAGTGCAGGAATTATTTAATGCTTCAAAGAGGTTAATACTGAGGGAAGACTGTAAAATCAAGACTGTAAAAATCAACTTACATATGCATCCTTATACTTTATTCTTGAGAATGTTTACTTAGAAATAGCAAGGCATAAGATTTTGGTATTTTAATTTAACTTTGATATCCTGAAGAAAAGCTGGAAATTTGTTAAAAGCTTCAAAGTACAGGGAGGAGAGATAAAGTGAAGATATATAAAGAAAATCTCCAATTCTCCAGAAGCACTTCAGTTGATTTGCAACCAGATTTCCCAGCAACTTAAATCTTTTATGAGTTTTCAAAACCATTCAAATGTTTCAATCTTAAATCTTTAAAAACTTTTATGAGGTTTCTGCACCCTACAGAACCAATATCCTACACTAGACTTATTATGGTGTAGTTAAATCGATATGCATTTGGTATGTATATAGATAATGTACTAATGAAACTGACTCAGGTCACACTAGTAGAATATGGAGGCTGTCCTTTGGAAAATTCACTGCACCTTAGTAGCATCACTGCAGAATTTTGCAACCTTGGAAAGACTTTCTGCACTCCTCCCTTCCTCCAAATCCATTCCTGAAATAGACAACAATACTTCCTTTACCCATATCTTTTAGAAAAATAGAAAAAAAATCTATTCCTCTTACTTTCCAAGATAACATATTGCATTTTCAATTTTTATCTAATGCGTCTTAATACAATCAATCAATTTTAATAGGAAAATTAAACAAATGTGTCAGTTTTCCTACTGAAACTGATGCTGCTTACAGGATGTAATTTTGGACTGGCAAAGATCCATGCTTTGAAGGAGAAGACAGAAAGGCATTGGAGTTATATTATGCCAATTCTGGTTTAAAATCTGGTTTAAAACCTACCATATCTAATATCCTACCATCAGCTCTTTATGCATTATGTGTACCTATAGAGTTATAGATACATCACATTCTTTCAAATATCAGCTGAAGGGTTTAATTAAGCCCACAAGTTATTCTTTAGTTTTTCAAGGCATATTCTCTGACAGCCTGACAGATCTGCAATTTTCTCCAGAGTCCTAGGAATCTTGAAACCAACTCAGTCACATTGTCATTAGCCTTTTCAAAGCATCAGAAGTCAGGTATATATGTAGTGTAAGATACATGGAGATGGTGGAACCCCACGACAGCTATCTGTTTCTAAGGGGAAGGAATAGAAGGCAAAAGATCAGTATTTTCCCACTTCTATCCAGATACAATATATATATATATATATATATATATATATATATATATATATATATATATATATATATATATATATATATATATATATATATATATATATATGATGACTTTTAAAAGTATATGCTTGAAGTATATGCTTCTCCCCTCTATAGTTGTGTACCACCTAAAAATACCCAACTCTTTCTGCAAAGTTTGAATTTCCTGTCTTCCTAGGAGATATCATCCACTTCTTCTCTTCATATGTTTCATTCACATCTTCACATTCATTACTGGATACATTAGCTAGCATATGTTACTCATTATATGCAAATGATATTGCTTCTGGAATTGTCATGACAACTGAAGTAAATCCCTACCCTGACTGATCCCAAAACATGTTGCTAAGGTACACTCCAGTCCTATACATGTTTATTGAGAAGAAAGTCCCATTGAATGGAGTTTATTTTCCTTTAAGCTCACAGAAATGTATTTAGGCAGGAAGTCAAATAGATGGGTAAAGTGGATGATCTACCACTTTTACCAATATGGCTTTTTTGCTGACATCAAAAGATTGCAACTTGCCTTATGAGAATGACCCAAGTAGAACTTTTACAAATATTTTTTTTTCCTGCACAGCAATAGAAGATATGAAGCTATTCTTTGTGTTACTGGTAGTATTATATTTTTAGATAGTAGAGTCAGAGAGAATGCAACATTACACCTCATTACTTTTATGATAATACATCATTATTGATTAAATGATGCTATATGTAGTTTTTATTATATTAATAATGATTTATCATATAAAGTTTAGTACTGGAGCTACAGTTTTGTGTTATTTTAATTTTTAGTTATCTTTATGTCATCTAAAGAAACTGTTTTGGACAGGAGGGTTGATAAATTTATGCTGTAATATTTATTCAGAAGACTCAATCCTTTTCCATCCTTTGCAAATGATCTGAGAGGGTTTTCTCTTCCCCTGTCTTTCAGATACTGTATGTTGGGCTACATTTCTCGTCAGCCCCTTGCAGTACGATTAGTGGTCAAAGTTTAATGGGTGCTATGGTCAAAAACTTTCAATGGCATCAAATTGAGAAAGGCTACTGAAGAATATAGGCCTTATATGCAAAGCACATGTTAGGTGGCTGTTATTCCATCAAAGTTTATTGAGAACTTCAGATGGTGATCTGTTTATATATATAAAAAGGATTCACTACTGTGTGTAATTTAATTGAAAGGCAAACTAAAATGTGCAATATGCAAAGCAGATATTTCACAGAAAGTTACATTTAATTCGAACAGTGCCCTCTGATAAAAGATAACAGGGCAGAGGTAGAGGGAAGCACATACAAAGCAGAATAAAATGATAAAGCAATTTTAAAGGCAACAAATTATTAAAAGGCAAATGATACTGTAAAAGGTCCAAAGCACAGTATTAATACATCTAAGGTGCTAGGGGAAGCTGGAAAAGACATTATATTAGATTCTCTGATAAAAAAACTGCATGAGCCATACTATAGTTCAGGTTTTTATAATTTCTGTACTATATAGAAAGCCTCTGAATTCTACATTTTTATTAAATACAGTGATTTAATTAAGTGGGACTCATTCCCCAGTTAATAGAGGATTGCAAAACTGGCCAGGCAGTTAATAACAACAATAATAAAAAACTGTCAACATTAGGCACATTGAAGTCTAGAATAAGGTTACTAATAAATACATCAGAAAACTGAAGAAGACCTTAAGGTCCAAACTATCAAGGGGAATACTATCAAGGCAGTTAATACCTAGACAATTCCAGTCATGAAATATGTAGGTGGAATAGTGGATTTGACTCAAACTGAACTGGAAGCCCTGGATAGAAAGACCCCCCCCCCACCATTAATCTCAATGAATTATATGCTTCAGTGATGTTGACAGAATTTACTTACCAAGGAATATAGGTGGGCATGGAATGTTGCAACTGAAGAAGGAAAAAAAGATGTTGGAAGACTATCTGAAGAACAGTGTAGAAGATAAGGTATGATATCATTAATGCTTACTGAACACCAAAGAGACCAAACTGGCCCATGTGAAAGACCAAATGAAGAATAGAAAACAGACATGGCAAGGCAATTATATGCCATATTATTATAATATGAGATTCAAGGTGCTGGTAATGGTTTTCAAAGCCCTACATGGCATGGGTCCGGAGTACCTTAGGAATCACCTGCTGCCAGCGTCAAAGTCCCTCCGTCCAGTGCGCTCCCACAGAGAAGGCCTCCTAAGGGTGCCACCGTTCGGAGAATGCCGTCTGGTGGCTCCCAGGGGGAGGGCGTTCTCTGTGGGTGCACCTGACCTATGGAACCGTTTACCGGTTGAGCTCCGGATGGCTCCCGACCTTCGCTCCTTCCGACGCGACCTAAAAACCTATCTGTTTGAGCAATCCAAGAGCCTTGGTGGAGCAGTGGGCTAATGCCTCCTTAAGGAACACCAGCTGCCTGCAATTAGTGCAGGTTCGAGTCCCACCAGGCTCAAGGTTGACTCAGCCTTCCATCCTTCCCAGGTTAGGTAAAATGAGGACCCAGATTGTTGGGGGCAATAAGCTGACTTTGTAATAATGCCGCTTGGGGGTTGTGTGAAAGCCCTAATAAGCAGGCATATACATAGAATGAAGGCTACTGCTAAGCTTGTAAGCCGCCCTGAGTCTTCGGAGAAGGGCGGGATATAAATGGAATTAAAAAAAAAAATCCGGTCTGGTCTGACGGGTTCTGTTGTAATTATTGTTTTTATGTAACTTATCTTCTGCATTTGAGCATTAGGGTTTAATTTGTTTTCAATTTCTGTATTTGTGCATTTTGATATTTATGTCACTGTTCATCACCCTGAGTCCTTAGGGAGAAGGGTGGTATACAAATCAAATAAATAAATAAATAAATAAATAAATAAATAAATAAATAAATAAATAAATAAATAAATAAGACAATTATATTAAAAAAACAGCAAGAAAATGCAATAACAAGACCTGGAAAGAGCTAAGAGCAGGAGAGTTGAAGAAAGAAACAGAAGGGCTGAATCTGACTGCACAAGACCATAGCTTAAGAACAAATCCATATAAAGCCAGAATTGAGAAGCCAGCAAAGGAGCTTAATAAACAGTGGACCACCTAGTTATGTGCTGCAAGAAGATCACACAGATTAATTACTAACAATGACATGATAAAGTACCAACAACGGTGCATACAACTTGACTAGAAGCAAGAATTGGTAGGACCATAGAATAGGCAAAGTAACAGAAAACGAAGAAGCTAGAGTGCTCTGGGAGTTTTGAATTTAAACAGACAAGCTTCTGTCACACAAAGCCCTAGGTTTAAAATTACTAATAAGAAAGACAAAAATGTCTGGATAGTGGATGTTGCAAACATCTGAAGACAGCAGAACAGAAGAAAAAGAACTGGGGGAAAAAATCACAAAATATAAAAACCTGCAAATAGAAGTAGAACAACTATGGCAAAAGAAAACAAAGATAATAGTAATAGGTGGTCTGGATGCAATCCCAATACTTCTGGAGTACCACATGAACACCATTGGCATTAACAAAATCACCATTAGTCAAATGCAAAAGACAGATTTGCTTGGCACAGTTTACAGCCTGTAATATTACAATACCTTTACCACCAACAAAGAGCAACATCTGTCCATCCCAGGTCCTTCAGAAGGACTCTTTAGGTGGATAAAAATATATCTGTCTAAACATCTATGTGACAAACAACAACAACAACAACAACAACAACAACAATAGTCACCTTGGATGCAATTCCTAAACAACTTGAGCACCAGTTGAGCACCATCAACACTGACAAAATCATCATCAATCAATTGCAAAAGGCAGCTTTAGTTGGAACAGCTTGCAGCCTGCACTAATACCTTTAACAAACACCACCATCTGTCTATATGAGGTCTTTGGTAAGGACTTAATAGATGGACAAAAATGCCAAATCATGTCTATATGTCTGTGGCTGTGGCTGTGTGACTATAATAGCAATAATAAAAGAGTTAGAGGGGAGAGATTGGCTTAAGGGCAGCAAAGAACAGAAATGCATGTTTCTTTATGAACTCAGCTATCATTTTTGTAAGCAATAAGGATTATGAGATTAAGCACAAGCTTAGTGGGAAAGGTGGGGTTTAGGTTAAGGTTGTAAGGCAGGGGTGTCAAACTGCCGGCCTGCAGGCCAGATGTGTCATGCCGAAACCGTGCCCACCCCAGCTCTGGCAACGAGGAAAAAGTTGTGACATGGCGCAACACGTCACGTGACATGGCGAGTTTGACACCCCTGTTGTAAGGAATAGACAGAGAAATGATATTCCTCAGGAAATGTAGACAAGAATTCTAAATAGTTCTACTGCTAAATTAGATATTTTCCTCAAAAATAGATTTAATTCAAGAATTTTTGTATTGATAAAAAAGTCATGATAGTTACCCATTGCTTATTTGTATAAAAAGTAAGACATAGTTATAGAACTGGGAGAAGAAACTTTATCCTTTCTATTTAGAAAACACCCATATCAATGCAGGTTTTTTAAACAGAAATGCTGCATGTGTACAGCTTCAGACTATCTGATGTACACTCTCAATTTATGTGGGATATTGGAGTCTGCATTCCAGAATGAGTGGGACTACAGTGAATATTTAGGAAGCTTAAGGGGGAGATGGGTGGTTTAAACTTATCTGCCTCTTAACCTTCATTTTAATATAGGGTTGACAGTGTACAATCTGAGAACTACAGACAGCCTTTCAAACCCTTTGTGGATTATCTAGAGCTATGGTGGCACAGTGGTTAGAATACAGTGTTGAAGGCTAACTCTGCTAACTGCCAGAAGTTCGATCCTGACTGGCTCAAGGTTGACTCAGGCTTCCATCCTTCCAAGGTTGGGAAAATGAGGACCCAGATTGTTGGGGGCAATATGCTGACTCTGTAAACCACTTAGAGAGGAATGTAAAGTACTATGAAACAGTATAGAAATCTATTGCTATTGCTGTCTAATCCTAAACTCTAAAATAGTCTGCACACAATTTAAAACAAAGAAACAAATCAGCAATAGCAACAACAACATGCAGCTCTGCCTATTTTACATATAATCTTACCCATTCCCAAATTAAGTGGGATTCAACATGTCACTTCAAGACATGTAATCTGCTCCCTAAGGAATAATTTATGTCACGAGAGCATCCTGGAACTATATGCATGTTGAAAGAAGACTGCAAAAAATTGTGGAATGGGGTGTAAATAAGGCATGAATGCACACTGCTAGTTGTGACTGTCAGTTGTCACATATATCTATATCATCTCTCTCTCTCTCTCTCTCTCTCTCTCTCTCTCACACACACACACACACACACACACACACACACACACACACACCCCTCTATCCATCCATCCATCCATCTATCTATCTATCTATCTATCTATCTATCTATCTATCTATCTATCTATCTATCTATCTATCATCTATCATCGCCTATCATCTAAAAATTCCCTTCTTATCACTATAGGTGGCATGTATCTTCCTCCATCTTGAACCCTCTATCAGTGGCCTGGGGGTTTGAGGGTTCTGCACAATACCTTAGCTGCTCCTAACTCTGCACTCTTCTGAACAGAGAGCTCTGAGGTTCTTGGGATCAGTTGGAGACACCCTCCCAGCTTAGGAATCACAGCCCAAATGCTTGTACTACCACTGGGAACACTTTGATCTTTACATTCCACTACTTCCTCTCTAGTTCCTCCTTCAGACCCTGGTACTTCTCCAGCTTCTCATATTATTTCTTCCTAATGTTGCTGTTACTTGGCACTGTTATATGCTGAGTGGTTGGCTCTATATCCAAGGTTGTAGGGAGCTGTACACATTAGGAACTATAAATTTGGATTGGAGCATGTTCCAGATCAATTCAGTGTAGCAAATACCTTGCACTGCACCATCAACAGCTGAAGGAAACTGTAATATTTTCATTCATTGGACAAATAATCTTGATGGTTCAGAAGTGTTGTAAAGCTTGATCTACTTGCTTGTATAACAGAAGTTTGTGGGCAGCTGTTTATTCAACAGTTGGCATTCATTGTGCTTTTGTTTATATCTGCCTGGCTACTTTGGTGAGGCTTACATAACTAAACCACTTAAAGATTTGTGCTACAAATGTTTTCTAGCTACCTAAGTAATTTAATTCCATGTGATGAGATGACTCACCTGCTTGAAACTCAGCAGGAACTGCAGTGGAACTAAGCAGCCTCTCAGCTAGTTGTGCAAAAAATGTCACATGATTCTAAGTATACTCAGAAATAGGTTCCTGTTGCTTTCAGTAATGCCTACTCTCAACTAAGCATGTGGAGAAATTAAAGAATTTGAGAAAGGAATTTCTATTCCTTTAATTGAAAATAAGTGGGTTTTATTCAAATAATAATTGCACACATTACATCTTATTATGAACTTGTTGGAAGTAAAATCTGATTATTTGCATACACTTGCATACATTGTCAGATGAACAATGTGCAAAATCTGAAATTAAACTTGGGTTCATTCATTGTTTTCCATTGCTTCCATTAATTACTGGTTTCTTTTCTTTTATTTATAGATCCTAGTAAATGTGGGCAATTTCTTTACATTGGAGTCTGTGTTTGTAGCACCGAGAAAAGGAATATACAGTTTTAATTTTCATGTAATTAAAGTCTACCAGAGCCAAACAATTCAGGTAGGTTGAATTAAAAAAAAATAAACTTTGTGGTTAGTGTGGTTAATGTTTCCTTCCTTCCTTCCTTCCTTCCTTCCTTCCTTCCTTCCTTCCTTCCTTCCTTCCTTCCTTCCTTCCTGTCATATTTATATTGGATATCAGCTTTAGTCTAAAAGCATGTTGTAGGTTATAAAAAAATACAACATATCATAAGAATGCAGTATAAACATGAATGAAACAATAGGGATAGCTACTGGTCAGAAAGACCAATACTAATAGATTTTAACTGAGAATTCAGATTACAGTCTTACATGCCCATTCTAGATTTGGCAGCTTGCTCAAAATGACCGATTTGAGTTTCATGTCACAATTTCTTCATAATTCACTCATCAAAGAGCATCAAATACCAGGAATGCAATGTAGCTGAAATTAAGTTGGCACAGTTTAACTAATTTTGAAATCAAAACATTTAAGTTAAAATAAATTAAATTAAAAAGTGCTTGGCTTTAGGCAATGCATTACCTTGACTGCCTGACTGACTGATGTATTGAGAAATGTTAAAAAAAATATTATAATGAACAATGTTGACAACAGCCCACCTATAAAATGAGTAGCAACAAGTTTTTCTTTTGAATGTACAGAGAATAAAATTAGGAAAGTATTATTTTTAAGCATCTATCAGAAGAAATTTATTTAAACAATTGTTTTGTATTATGCAAATAATTCCTTTGAATCTTTAACTCAGTCTACTTACTCCATCAGCTAGCAGATAGTATCACAACCAAGCATTTTTTCATGTTTCCTAATAAGGTTCAGCTCATTGTAAACAGGAAAAGTGTGCCCTACATATAGATAATTATATTCTCTATTTTTGATTGGCAACTCCACCTAGTATGACTCAGTAAAATGTTTTGGTGGGACTTACAGATGTGATATTATGATTATTTTTGGCACTTTTTAGCACATAGTAACTTGAAATATCACCATGATAATCCTTGTACTGAATGATTGGTATATTTAACCCACTCAGATGCAGTGAGTTGGACTAAGACTGGCAAATCCTACATTGAAGTCCACCTACACATAGAAGCTCATTGGAAGATCTTCTACTAGTTACCATCTTTCACCTGATCCATTTCATAAGGTTTCTGTTCAGGTGCACTGTTTTAAGCTACTCGAGAATAACAGAATAACAGAGCTGGAAGGGACCTTGGAAGTCTTCTAGTCCAACCCTCTGCTCAGGCAGGAAAACCTATACCATTTCAGACAAATCACTGTCCAGTCTCTTCTTAAAAACCTCCAGTGTTGGAGCATTCACAGCTCCTGGAGACAAGTTCTTCCACTGATTAATTGTCCTCACTGTCAGGAAATTTCTCCTTAGTTCTGAGTTGCTTCTCTTCCAAAACAATAATTCTACCAGACAAACTTAAATCTATACACAAGAGAGCTCATGAGGAAAGAAAAGTCCAGAGTTTCCAAGGCATGATTCAATTCCAAACATGGTGTCAATCTAAAGTGAGGCAGGAATCACAATGATCAGAATACACACAGCTAGAAACCAAACACATTGTTACCAGCACCATTCCCCTTCATCTGCCATGCTAAATAGCCAGCTTCCGGTGCAGCCCATCAAGAAGGGCAAAGCTTTCTCCTCTTGAGTAATCTGGCTGACCTTCTCTGTTCCTGCCTTTTCTCTGCCCTACGTGTTCTCAAATTAGGTGCAGAAGGCAATTCTTCCTATTCACTGACCATCTGCAACTACATGCTTTTCCCAGCTGGAACCTCAGGCAAATCCCTTCTGTTCAGAGCCATCAATTAACCCAGCTTCTGATGTGCCAGGAACCAGTTCATTCTTGAGGTATCCAGGGAATGATCTGGGGGAGTCATCACACACATACCTAATTCCTTCAATCATTCATCATATGTTTTAGCCTCCAGTACTCTAATCATCTTTGTTGCTCTTCTCTGTACTCTTCCTTGAGTCTCAATATCTTTTTTATATTGTGGTTACCAAAACTGGATGCAATATTCCAAGTGTGGCCTTACCAAGGCATTGTAAAGTGGTACTAACACTTCACATGATCTTGAAAAGTAGTATACACATCCAAAAATATATTTTAAAACATTATCCAGAGAGAATGTCTATATCTAAAGCCATCAGACTCCAAAAACTTAGAAAGACCTGTTGAGATTGTTGTTTCTTTTGTTGTTCTTCACCTATAGACAGACATCTTGCCAAACTTGCCAAAGCAGACTATTTGCACCTTAAAACGTAAACTCTGGAAACTATTAGAAGCAGCTCTTTTCTCCTCTCTCTGCCACACTGCACTTTTCTTGCTCCTCTGAAATGTACTCCTGCCTCCTGGGAAATCAGAAAACATTCCATCATAGGCATGTTATTTCTTTTTGTAGTTGTGTACAGTAACCTGGGTAACTGTGGAAACTCCCAGAATTCTTAAAAATGGCCATTCTGAGTAGGGAATTTTAGGAGTTGAAGTACATGTTTGTCCAATTAGAAAACACTGCTTTATAGAAAAAGATGAAATAACAAAAAGGCCATCCCAATGTAGATATCTTACAGAATTTGAAAAAAACCTACCACCTCAATATGACACAGGATTTTAAAAGGTCAAAATGCAAGTGTTGGAGTCTGAAATGCCATTGAAAAGAGGTAGATCTTTAGCTGGTATTATAGGAAGATCAGTGAACTGTCAGGCAAATTTCCTGGGATGGGTGGTATTCAAGACAGGAAATGCCATAGCTTAGAAGAAATTCTAGCTTGTAGTCATTGGCCTTGTTTCACCGACAAGAATTATTCCAATAGTTTCTCCAAAGTGCTTGAGGGAATATATGTATGTATGTATGTATGTATGTATGTATGTATGGAACATTCCTTTAGCTTTATTGGCCCTAAATAATCATAGTATTTAAAGTTAGCACCAAAGCTTTGAACTAGGGCCAGAAATGGACAGGACATATTTGGCATAACTGTGGTGGTATAACAATTTTATATGAAATGTCATTGGATTGTGATAAATGTTCTCAGGAACGAATTTGTAAGCAAAGATATGTAGGGTTGAGTCATAACAAATCTATGGCAAGGGACCAGAAATTATTATAGAAAATAACATTAGGACTTCAGATCATTTTCTTTGAAATGGGAAGCCAGTTTTCTAAGATGATATCATGTACTTTTGAATATTTAGAAGGCACAGAATGACACCATGTTCATGAAGTTGGTTTGTTTTGGCCCTTGGCCAAAAGGACTTGCCTCTAGAAGTTGAGGGTGCTCCATCACTGAAGGTGTTTAAGAAGAGACTGGACAGACAGTTGTCTGAAATGGTATAGGGCAGGGGTCTTCAAACCTGGCCCTTTTATGACTTGTGGATTTCAACTCCCAGAATTCCACAAGTCATAAAATGGCCAAGTTTGAAGACCTCTGGTTGCTTCAGCAGGGAGTTGGATTGGAAGACCTCCAAGGTCCCTTCCAACTCTGTTATTCTGTTGGTTACTCATGTGTAGTTCATTGTTTTCCAGGAGCCATGAAGTTATAAAGACAATGATTAGACTTTGAAGGATTGCTAGAAGTTTTTTTGTGTGATGGAAGTTTAAAAGCCTCTTTCACTTCTACTTCAAAACCCTCGCAGACGATAAACATCACAGTGAAAGAGATACTGAATACTAGTTGTGGGCTTCAATTTTAAACTCCTTATATTTCTGCAGCCAACTGCCTCTTTTTTCCCACACACAAAAAAAGCAAGATGAGGAGGTGGAATGGCATCTGGGGAAATGAATGGTCAACAGAGCATGCCTCTTCTAGGCTTATAATGCCTATCTTCATTTCACTGAATATATTACTGCAATAGCTTGAGAGCAATTTCGTTGTAATCTGCTTCTGCATTGCCTGAGCTCATGAGTCTGAAGCCTATGCCTCAGAGACAGTTAGAGTTGAAGTTAGCAAGGCATTAAGCCTGGGAATAGAGAATTCTTTTATGAAAATATTATGCAGGTGGCTGTAACAACCAATTTTGAGGAAAAGGTGGCTTCTATCCTTTGCAATGGGAGAAAGAAAGTTGGGATTTAGAAATCATGCACACACACACACACACACACACACACACAAACACACACACAATTTGACTCTTAGTTTTGTAGACGATGATGCTTTTCTATCATTAAAACTTGTGTGACAGCAATAAAGATATTTTATATATTCAAGCTGAATCTTAACTTTTCTCTGAGGGTGTCAGGGTCTGGAAAGAGCTTTTGCAGGCATCTGAGGGCTACATTGACAGAGGCTACAGTTCTCCTCTGGCCTTTTATATATTGCCCTTATCACTCCCAGTTTCTCATTTTCAAAAAATCAAAATTAAGAATCAATATGAAGGGCAGCATGCATTGATAGAGGGTGGTCTATGTGTTGGGGACAGAATAAACCAGGGGGTCTTCAAACTTGGCCCTTTTATGACTTGTGGACTTCAACTCTCAGAATTCCTCAGCCACGCTGGCTGAGGAATTCTGGGAGTTGAAGTCCACAAGTCATAAAAGGGCCAGGTTTAAAGACCCCTAGAGTAAACTGACATGGATAGAGATTCACTGTGAATTTGTATACTTTCCCCCATGCATTCTTTAAAATGCATTGCTTAAAAATGACAGCCAGTTTGGTGTAGTGGTTAAGATGCTGGTCTAGAAATCAGGAGACTTTGAATATCTAGTCTTGCCTTAGACATGAAACCTGCTGTGTGACTTTGGAGCCAATCATTAGGAGGCTGTAAGTTCTAGTCCTGCCTTAGGCGTAAATACAGCTGGGTGACAATGGACCAATCACTAGGAAGTCTGTGTGTTCTAGTCCCATCTTAGGCATGCATGTGAGATAGGTGACTTTGTGTCAGTCATCCTCTCAGCTCAACCCACCTTACAAGGTTGTTGTTGTGAGAAAAATAGGAGGAGGAAAGAGTATTAAGTATCTTTGACACCTTAAGTTGCTAATAAAGTAATAACTGTGGAATAAAAATTGAATAAATAAATAAAATAAATAGAACCTCTGGGAAGTCCTCCATCCCCCTGGTATTGCATCCCTGAGACATCAGCAGCATAAATTCAAAGACAGCAGCTGAAACAGCACAATGAAATCTCTATCTCCTTTTTCCTTTACAACTCTTGTAAAAAAAAAGTTGGGACTTTGAATACCCTTCTTCCCCAGTCCTTATTATACTCTATAGTACTGAATGCTAGGAGAATAAATGACAGCCTTTAGAATGACTGGGAATCTCTACATACAATTCTGTAAACCAGTTTAATTATTTTTTTTCACTCCTGAAGTTTGTGCTTTGCTAATAAAGAATTTGGGAGGCTAAGATGATCATTTCGAACTCTTTATGTTCTCATCAGTTAGTCATACCCTTTATCTGAGATTCGAACCCGGGCTGATTATATATCAGGCAGTGTTTTAACCTCCTGAGCTACGGGTTCCTTCTCTCTTATATTAGCTGGAAGGCAAGGCAAATGTATGTTTAAGTATTTGTCAAGGCCTTTTGAATGGACCTTGCTAATTAACTCTTTCATTCCTGTTTTGGCCCGGCTCAGGGCTTATCCACAGGAACTAGTCAACTTATGACAGCTCATTATTTGTGCAAATTATTCAAATTGCTAATAAAGAATTTGGGAGGCTAAGATGATCATTTCGAACTGTTTATGTTCTCATCAGTTAGTCATACCCTTTATCTGAGATTCGAACCCGGGCTGATTATATATCAGGCAGTGTTTTAACCTCCTGAGCCACGGGTTCCTTCTCTCTTATATTAGCTGGAAGGCAAGGCAAATATATGTTTAAGTATTTGTCAAGGCTTTTTGAATGGACCTTGCTAATTAACTCTTTCATTCCTGTTTTGGCCCGGCTCAGGGCTTATCCACAGGAACTAGTCAACTTATGACAGCTCATTATTTGTTCAAATTATTCAAATTGCTAATAAAGAATTTGGGAGGCTAAGATGATCATTTCGAACTCTTTATGTTCTCATCAGTTAGTCATACCCTTTATCTGAGATTCGAACCCGGGCTGATTATATATCAGGCAGTGTTTTAACCTCCTGAGCCACGGGTTCCTTCTCTCTTATATTAGCTGGAAGGCAAGGCAAATGTATGTTTAAGTATTTGTCAAGGCTTTTTGAATGGACCTTGCTAATTAACTCTTTCATTCCTGTTTTGGCCCGGCTCAGGGCTTATCCACAGGAACTAGTCAACTTATGACAGCTCATCATCAAATAATGCCGCTGCACTTTGCACCAGTTGAAGCTTCCGAGTGGATCTCAAGGGCAGCCCCATGTAGAGAGCGTTACAGTAGTCTAGGCGAGAGGTCACAAGAGCATGGGTGACTGTACGTAAGGCGTCCAGGTCCAGATAAGGCCGTAATTGGCGAACTAGCTGAACCCGGGAGAAGGCCCCCTTGGTCACAGCTCCTATGTGATCTTCCAGGGAGAGCTGCGAGTCAAGGAGGACACCCAGGTTGCGGGCCCTATCAACAGGGCGTAGTAACTTGTCCCTGATGTTAAGGGATGGGATGTTCAGAGTATCCTGGCTTGCCGGTACGTACAGCCATTCAGTCTTGTCCGGGTTCAGTTGAAGCCTGTTCCTCCCCATCCATTCCCGGACCGCTTTCAGGCAGCGGGACATCACGTCGAGGGCATCACTGATGTTGTTTGGAGTTGAGATGAAAAGCTGGGTGTCATCAGCATACTGATGGTACCCTACTCCAAAGCTGCGAATGATCTCGCCCAGCGGTTTCATGTAGATGTTGAACAGGAGAGGCGAGAGGACCGACCCCTGAGGGACTCTGCAAGCGAGAGGCCTCGGGGTCGACCTCTGTCCCCCTGCCAGCACCGACTGCGAGCGACCCTGGAGAAAGGAGGAGAACCAACGCAGAACCGTGCCTCCCACTCCCAGTCCCCTGAGGCGTCGCAGCAAGATACCATGGTCGATGGTATCGAAAGCCGCCGAGAGGTCTAATAACACTAGGACAGAGGAATGGCCCCTGTCCCGGGCTCTCCAGAGATCATTTATCAGAGCGACCAATGCCGTCTCCGTGCTGTAGCCCGGCCTGAAGCCCGATTGGTACGGGTCTAGATAAACCGCTTCATCCAGGATCTGAGGGAGTTGGTGCGCCACCACGCTCTCAACAACCTTCGCAAGGAAGCGAAGATTGGAGACTGGACGAAAGTTATTCAATGAGGATGGGTCCAAGGTGGGCTTCTTGAGGAGAGGTCTCACCACCGCCTCCTTCAAGGCGGTGGGGAAGTGACCCTCACTCAGAGAAGCGGAGATGACCGCCAGGAACCAGCCTCGTGTCCCCTCTCGAGCTGCATATGCCAGCCAGGAAGGGCACGGGTCCAGTAAGCATGTGGAGGAGCTCAACCTCCTCATAATCCTGTCCACTTCCTTAGGAGTCACAGGATCAAATTCCTCCCAGAAATATGATATATATCCTTGCCAAGAGAACAAGTGTTCAGGGCAGGCATTTTCCAGCTGGGGCTGAAGGGGTTAAACAGCATTTCCCATCCTTACTCTAGTTCAAATCAAGAAATTTAATAGAATATAATCTCCAATCTGGGACTCAGCATCATCATAGAACCCATTTTAACATATGTAGGGACGCAATGGGATTTGTTAATTTTCCAGATGATTATCTGATGATTGAATAAATATGTATTCAAAAGATCAATTAGCATACCATACAGATGCTCATGTTTCCCCTCAGTCCAACTCCAACTACTCTCCCTGTGCCTGAAATTGTGTTGTTATTGGTCACAGCTAAGAGGTGTATATAGTTCTTTGCACATGAGGATTTCAAACATGAAAGCAATAGCAATGCAAGCAAATTCCTTACAATTATTAATATTCTCACACTTCAGCCAGTGAAGGATGACTTTATACAACCTGAAAATTAGCCCTCATATAAAAACTCATATGAATCTTTAAATATTTAAATATTCACAAGGGTGTGTTTTTTAAAAAAAATGATTGCTAAATTCTTTAGTTTTCTGTTTGTATAAATACATATATGATATGTATTTTTATACTGTGTTTTTAAATTTGTGCTAGCTGCCCAGAATCATGTTAGTGAGATGGGCAGGCTTATCAATCAATCAATCAATCAATCAATCAATCAATCAGAGACCCTGGAGTTGGTTGCCACCAATTCTAATTCTGAATGTGACAAAAGGAGAATGAGAAATTAAAAATTAAAAAAATAAAATAAAAAGGAGAATGAGAATTAAAAATGAGAAAAGTCCTATGAATAGTATTTAATTCTACTGAATACAGTCCATCTTTTTTCTTGCCCCATCCACTTCTTCATGCTGGGTTATATTTAGTTCCCTAAAACTACATATGCCATTGGCTTCATCTTTCTTTCCAGCAATACCTGGAAAATTACTGCAGTGAATTTGCCTAGCTGTTTAGCAAAGGAAATAACATTTGTGGAATATAATGATTCCGAGGGTCTAGCCATCTTTTCTCTATATGCCTAGGCAGATCCATGCAATTGAATTCATTTAGTGCTTTGCTATGTTTTGATTTTTGGAATCATTTTGTGTTTTTCTTATAAAAATAATTACATTTGACATAGTAATAACAACTGTAGCAGACAAATATTCCATGGGCAGTGGCCCCCAGAGATATGGTCCATTAGCCGAATTTGGCTAATGAGGTTCTATAAATACTGCCTTCCCTACTCTACTTCACCTCAGTGGAATGATTACATGAAACTACTTATTGAAGTGATGGATTGCAACTTCATTAACCTCAGAAGGATCTGCTAAAGAATGCATAATTAAGAGCAACTAGCATTAGTGAAGGATTGGTAATTCCTTGAGATCCCATTGGGTGATTCTATCTATAGGTAGTCCTTGACTTATGGACACAAATGGGATGAAAACTTCTGTTGCTCAATGATGTGGTTGTTAAGAAAATCACACCTGATTTTAAGGCCTCTTTTGCTGCAGTCTTAAGTGAACCACATGGTCAATAAAGCAAATCTGGCTTCTCCAATGGTCTTTGCTCATTAGAGGCCCCCTGGGAGGGTTGCAAATGTTTGATGGCAAATGTTGGAGACCCTATCTTAATGCAGATGATTTTATAGACTGGATAAGGAGACAGAGAAAAAAAAATCGCCTCACAGCTCCAGACACATCAATATGCTGATCACAACCAATAAAGTTTTCCTGCCATAGAATTTCACTATCTGAGATCCTATCTATGTCTATCCTGTACAATCAGCTAGAATGGGCGCGTTGATCAAACAATGTGACCTGAGAAGTCCAGGGAAGTATGACTTCTTGGTCATGTTGGCTGCCTTTGGCATCTCCCCAAAGCACTTCTCCAGATAGTAGCATGACCTCTTCTCTGATTATCTTTAAAAAGTCTTTGAAAAATATGCTGTTCCTCCAGGCTTTGCATTAAAGCGGATGCCAGCTCCTTTAGATTTCAGGCAAATGTTTTATTTCAGGATGCACATTGTTCTTTTCTCATTTTTGTTTGGTTTCCATTACTTTTAATGCTGTATGCAACCCAAAGTCTTCTGAAGTTGGGTGGCCTTCTCCATTAAATAAGCGATCTTATTTCTCCTTTCGTCGCGATCTCAAGACGTTTTTGTTTGTACAAGCCGGCCTAGCCTGATGGGGATTGGTGGGGTTTTTTATTTTTTGTATTCTTAATTTTATCTTTGGGGTTTTATAATTGAATAGTAATTGTTTTAAACCTGGGCAATTATTTAATTTCTTTTTAATGTTTGTATTTTGTATTCTACTTTCGCCCTGTGAACCGCCCTGAGTCCTCAGGGAGAAGCGCAGTATAGAAATATTATTAAATTAAATTAAATTAAATTAAATTAAATTAAATTAAATTAAATTAAATTAAATTAAATTAAATTAAATGTGGGGATGAAACAGGCTTTCCTGAACCCATTTCAGGGTTTCATTTGGGGATATGCTTTTATGTCTTATAAATGACTTGTCCTAGAAATTAAGCTTTATTAGTTCGCTTGGATAGTTTTGAAATAACTGACCATGGTATCTTTTCAGGCCATCAGAGTTGGGCTTTCGATGCTCAGTTTCACAATAGTCTCAGTTCTTACCATCAAAGATGTGCTTAGAAAGAGATTCTTGGAATCATGGAAAGAATCAGAACCCAAGATCACTGCCTAATCTTAATAATAGGCAAAATAAGGGTAAATAAATTAAACCTAGATAAGATAGAGATTCTGTTAATAAGGAGAAAATCACACACCAGAAAGAGCAGGCTTACAGCTGGAAATGCTCCTTGATGTCCAACTGTCATTGGATACGCAGGTGATGGCTGTGATGAGAAGCACTTTTGCACCATTTTTGCTAATTATGCCAGCATGGTCCTTCTTGAACTGATTGGATATAGCAACAGTTATCCATGTCTTGATTATATTCTATCTTGACTACTGCAGGGTGTTTTCTGGGAATTTACCAATGTTTGGAAATTGCAACTGGTGCAAAAGTGCAGCAGGCAAGCTGCTGGTTGTTGATTGGTGCAAGATACTGGAATCCTATAATACGCATACTAAAATGTCTCTTGGCTACCAATTACAATGCCCAGTTTAAATGCTGGTGTTGACCTTTCAAGCTCTAAATGACTTTGGGCATGTTTATTTATGAGCTTGCTTCTCCTTGTTATTACAGTGTGAGAGGCTCTTTTGAATATGCCATCGTTGCCAGAAGCTTGACTGCTTAGTCTGAAGACAAGGGGCTTCTCCTGTATGGTTTTCAGCAATTGCCTCTCACTTTCTCTCAATGTTTAAGAAAATGGTAAAATGTTCTGTTTAGCTTTGATCTACTGTTTTTTTCTAACAATTATTTCTCATGGTGGTTTGGCTTTAAATTTGGTTAGGTTTTGCAGTCTGTTTTTTTTAATGGAAGTGAATTGCTCTGAGAGTTAGAATAAACAGAAAGGTGGGATACACATCCATGAAGAAAGGAAACAAAACTTTGGGAGAATACATAAAGTCTCTATTCCAGGGGTGTCAAACTGCCAGCCCTTGGGCCAGTTTCATCATACTGAAGCCTCACCCACCCTATTGCCGGCAATGCAAAAAGAGTCGTGATACGTCACAACATGTCACGTGACATGGCGAGTTTGACACCTGTGCTCTATGCAATTGTTTGCTGCAGTTGGTGAACAGTTTCCTTGAGCGAATTAGGAAAGGACCAACTCTGTGCTTTCTTGCATTCCTGCTCCCTCTTCTTAAAATGTGCTTGGAAGTTATCCTTCCTCTGTAAATTCCAGATCCCACATATGGTTGGGCACTATTACCTCCATCACTTCTTTAAATTTAATTTTTTTCAAAAAAATTGATCTTACCTTCTCTTGATTACTGTTTTGCTTTCAAAATCAATGCTTCATGACCTTCTTCAGCATTATCTTAGATTTTGATATCAAATTGTTTGGTTTCTAGAATAACAGAATAGAATAAAATAATTGTCATTATTGTCATTTCGAATGTACCCTGATTGGCATACATTAAAATGAAATCTCACTGCATTCAGCTCTCAAAGGGTCACCACCTCTGATATACATTACATAAATATGACAAAAATAAATAAATACAGAATTATGCATATACCCACTTATATTATATGACACAGAGAAACAACAGTCTAGTTTGGGTTATGTACACATGTGCATGGCGAGAAAAACAAATCTTGTGAGTTTACCAGATGGATGGCACAGGGAAAAAGCTATTACAGAATTGGGTAGTCCTGCTAGAAATACTTCGAAACCTCCTCCCAGAGGGGAGCAACAGAAACAGACCATAAAGTGGGTGTGTGGGGTCTCTAACAATGCTTTGAGCTCTAAGCACATAGGGCTTATAAGCAGTATCCCGAATACCCGGGAGCGAGCTTCCTATGATCTTCTCTTCTTACCACTCTCTGTATGGACTTTCTCTCTAAGGCACCACCAAACCTGACAGTGATGCAGTTTGTTAAAATGCTTTCAATCATGCCTCTGTAAAAAGTGACCAGAACAGAAGGAGAAAGATGTGCTCTCCTCATCCAATGCAGGAAATGCAGGTGCTGGTTTGCATGCTTCACTAAGGATGATGAGTGGAGAGACCAATTCAGATTGTTAGTTATCTGCACTCCCAGATGCTTAATACTGTTGACCACCTCTACAGCTGCATCCTTGATACTGAGTGGAGTATGACTATGCTGGCTCTTTCTGAAATCTACAATGATTCCGATCAAAGAATACCGATTGGTGGCCCCCAGGGGGAGGGCGTTCTCTGTGGGCATGCCAGACCTATGGAACCGCTTGCCGGTTGAGCTCCGGACGGCCCCTGACCTCCGCTCCTTCCTGCGTGATCTAAAAACGTATCTATTCGAGCAGTTCTGACCTGGTCTGATGGGTTAGGGTTGGGGTTTTAATATGTTTTAATACTGTTTTAAACTGGGCTAAATATTTAATCGTTTTTTAACTTTTGTATTCCGCTTTTTCATATTTATTGCCCTGTACACTGCCCTGAGTCCTTCGGGAGAAGGGCGGTATAAAAATATAATTAAATTAAATTAAAATTAAAATCTCCTTTGTTTTATCAACATTTAGAACCAGGTTACTTTTATTGCACCGGTCCACCAGAGCCTTCACCTCTTCCCTATAAGCATCTTCATTGTCTTCCCAGATAAGTGCCTTCTAGTGCCTTGACTCTTGTGTTTCCTTCTGCATTATTAAAGTAGAGATATTGGCCCTCCTCCTGTCATTTGGTACTTCACCTTTCATCAGGATTTCTCAAATATGTGAGGTTCAGTGAGACCATTAGCAAGTTCTTTCAGTATGAGTTTCAGCTGGTTTTGGGTCTATAAACTTATTCAAAGTAAACAGATCTCACCATACTGTATATATATATTTTATTAGTCTCACACTTTGTTGCTGTCTTTCCATCCTGCTTGTCCTGGTTCCCAGATAGAAAGCATATCTTCTGCTGAAGACAACTTAAGGGACAACAAGAATTAAGTAGCTCTGTCTTATTTGTAATCTTTTAATATTTCTCCATTTTGGCTGAGTAGTTAGTATATTGATTAATTTCTCTTCCTTGAGTTTTATTTTTTTTAATTTTAATTCCATTTATATCCCGTCCTTCTCCGAAGACTCAGGGCGGCTTACAAGCTTAGCAGTAGCCTTCATTCTATGTATATGCCTGCTTATTAGGGCTTTCACCCCCCCCCCTAAGCGGCATTATTACAAAGTCAGCTTATTGCCCCCAACAATCTGGGTCCTCATTTTACCTACCTCGGAAGGATGGAAGGCTGAGTCAACCTTGAGCCTGGTGGGATGTGAACCTGCACTAATTGCAGGCAGCTGGTGTTACTTAAGGAGGCATTAGCCCACTGCTCCACCAAGGCTCTTTGATCATATTTGAGAAAAAACTTTCTGTTTTTCCTATCATCCGTTATCAACTCTTAGCTCTGGTCTCTCTGACACTGTCAGGACAATTCTGGGTTAAACTTGTGCCATTCTTTCCCCTTTTTTACCTCCTTGGTTGCTTTCTGGTTTAATAAGAGATGGACTATTTTCTGCAGCCCCATTGGCTTCTTTTGCTGCCTAGGAAATAATGTCAAACAGAAAGTTTGTTGTGCTCTCTGTCATTCCAGAGTGCAGAACACAAATTAGTGGATTTTAAGTGCAGTGGTTAGAATGCAGTATTGCAGGCTAATTCTGTCCACTGCCAGGAGTTCGATCCCAATCGCCTCAAGGTTGACTCAGCCTTCCATCCTTCCAAGGTTGGTAAAATGAAGTCCCAGATTGTTGGGGACAATATGATGACTCTATAAACCACTTAGAGCAGGGGTCCATAATCCCCGGTCTGTGGACCGGTACTGGGCCGTGGCATGCCAGCAACCAGTCTGCACAAACAAGCAAAGCCCCATCCACAGGATGCAGGCAGCACATGAAACCACGCACCCCCCGGTCTGTGGAAAAACCTCTCTCCACCGAACCGGTCCCTGGTGCCCAAATGTTGGGGACCTCTGACTTAGAGAGTGCTGTAAAGCACTATGAACCAGTATATAGGTCTAAGCGCTATAGCTATTGCTATTGTTATATAGCAGAATGTACAAAACAGGGGGATCAACCTTATTGACCTACCTATATTTAAGAGTTTTATCATTATTTATATAATTGTATAATTAAGAATTTATCACCTCCACAGTAATGTAAACCTTAAAGTACTACATATAGAAATTGGAAAGAAATTCTCAAATATTCCAAGACTACAGTCGAAAAATGGATGTAACTTTCACTAGAAAAAATTGCAGGACAGAATTAGGTATTCATTGTCATCTGATGAATTTAGATTCATTATTATTAGTTTGCATGTCATGGACATTGGCTTCTCTAATTCCTTTTTTATATAGCCCACTGATGCTGTATGTTATGTCAGTTTGTTTAATGGTTTATTTTCCCATTTTCCCACTTTGTAAAATAAAGCTTTCTCACCTTTTATACTTTCCTTTTTTTAACCTATTGGCATCATTTCAAAAAGATGTATGTCTTTTCTAGTCTGTATTGTGTATTTCATTTGAACTTCTGTTATGTTGTTTTAAAATATTTTCTAAGCTCCCTGAAGCAGTCTTACATTTCTGTCTGTTCCTTTTATATTTCATCTAGCTAAACTTCTCCTTTTAAATGAAAATAAGCCTCCATTTGAAATTAAATATGATTCTTTTGAACTTTCTGGGCTGTTTTCCAATTCCCTAGGATTGATTGATTTGATTGATTTATTATATTTATATGCTGCCCTTCTCCCTAAGGACTCAGGGCAGCTCACAACAATAAAAACTAAAAAAGAACATGAAAATACAAAATTTTAAAAAGAATTAAACAGTAGATATGTTCAATACATAGTAATCTAACCCCATAAAACCAAATTTAAAACCATAGTCAGTCCAGGTCTGATTGTTGGAACATCCATGTCTTCAGGACACGGTGGAAGGA
This sequence comes from Vipera ursinii, assembly GCF_947247035.1. Lineage (NCBI taxonomy): Eukaryota > Metazoa > Chordata > Lepidosauria > Squamata > Viperidae > Vipera > Vipera ursinii. The sequence continues at coordinate 16,128,968 of NC_139516.1, forward strand.
TCGAAAGTCAGGGGCCATCCACAGCTCTGGAGGCAACTCATTCCAGAGGGTCAGCGTGCCCACAGAGAAGGCTCTCCCCCTAGGGGTCGCCAGCTGGCATTGCTTTACCGACAGAACTCTGAGGAGGCCGACTCTGTGGGAGCAAACCAGGTGATGGGAGGTTGACAATGGCAGCAGGTGGTCTCACAAATACCCCGGGCCTAAGCCATGTAGGGCTTTAAAGGTAATTACTAGCACCTTGAATTGCACCCGGAGGACAACCGGAAGCCAATGAAGCTTGCGCAGGAGTGGAGTAACATGGGAGTATTGAGGAACTCCCATAAATACCCGCGCGGCCGCATTTTGCACCAGCTGAAGCCTCTGGGTGTACTTCAATGGCAGCCCCATGTAGAGAGCGTTACAGTAATCCAGGCGACAGGTGACAAGGGCATGGGTGACCGTGCATAGGGCATCTCAGTCCAAAAAGGGGCGTAACTGGCGCACCAGGTGAACCTGTGCAAAGGCCCCCCTAGTCACAGCAGTTAAATGTTCTTCCAAATTAAGCTATGAATCCAGGAGGACACCTAAGTTGCGAGCCCTTTCAGAGGGGGGCAATACCTCCCCCCATCAAAAAAGATGGAACATGTTGGACAATACAAGATGCTGGTATCCACAGCCACTCGGTCTTGGAATGGTTGAGCCTGAGCCTGTTCCTTCCCATCCAGACCCGTACTGCCTCCAGGCACCGGGACATCACCTCAAGGGCATCACTGGGTTGGTTTGGGGTGGAGATGAACAACTGGGTATCATCCGCATATTGGTGATACCTCACCCCAAAACCACGAATGATCTCACCCAGCGGCTTCATATAGATGTTAAACAGGAGGGGGGAGAGAACCGACCCCTGAGGCACCCCACAAGAAAGGGGCCTCGGGGTGGATCTCTTCCCCCCTGCCAATACAAACTGCGAACGGCCCGAGAGGTAGGAGGAGAACCACTGTAAAACAGTGCCTCCCACTCCCAACCTCTTGAGCCGTTGCAGCAAGATACCATGGTCGATGGTATCAAAAGCCGCTGAGAGGTCAAGTAGGACCAGGACAGAGGAACAGCCCCTGTCCCGGGCCCGCCAGAGATCATCTACCAGTGTGACCAATGCCATTTCCATGCTGTAACCGGGTCTGAAACCAGACTGGTATGGGTCCAGATAGTCCGCTTCATCCAGGAATTGTGGAAGATGACATGCCACAACACTCTCAACAACCTTCGCTACAAAGCGAAGGTTGGAGACAGGATGATAGTTATTCAATGAGGCCGGGTCCAAGGCAGGCTTCTTGAGGAGGGGCCTCACCACCGCCTCTTTTAAGGTGGAGGGGAAGACACCCTCTGTCAATGAAGCATTGACAACTGCCTGGAGCCAGCCCCCTGTCACCTCCCCGGCGGCTGAAACTAGCCAGGAGGGACATGGGTCCAGTAAACAGGTTGTAGCGCTCAGTCTGTGCATAATCCTGTCCACATCATCCAAAAATACAGGGTCAAACTCACCCCAGATGGTATAACCGAGACCTGCCCCTTCCACTCCGCTGGATTCCACCCAGTCGGAGTCCAAACCAGACCGGTGCTGAGCGATTTTGTCCTGCAGAAACAGGATGTTCTGTTTGCTACTATTTCACTATTTCATGGAAATTCGGTGATCCTAACAACTTGTCCCCAATTTGGGAATAATTTAAGATTATATCAAAAATCATCTTCTCTGCTGCTCTTGCTGCTTGCTTCTTTGGCAGTTGGTCCACTGAACCAAATGAAACTTATTTCTGGGAAATAAATACAGAAGCTTGCAAAATTAGTATAGCAAGACACAATAATTCATCAAATTTACAACAGTTGGGAAGAGCCCAGTTCTATGTTGAGCATGTGCATGTCTGCTGTTTACCTTCTAGGAATGATATAAATTTGTATTTGGCCAGTTAGCTTAAGATTTACTAAGGTAATTGATTCTTAAGGTATTTTAAGTTTATTTTCCTTTGGTAATTCAGAACATAAGAAACTGATTTACATCAAGTCTATCAGTTCAACTATTGCTGGCAAACCGCAGTGCCTGGTCGGTTTTGGTTGAATTTTAAAAAACTAAACAGCGTTAGATCTCATTAGATCTTTCTTTCTTCTCTTTCCCCCTTTCCTTTCCTTTCCTTTCCTTTCCTTTCCTTTCCTTTCCTTTCCTTTCCTTTCCTTTCCTTTCCTTTCCTTTCCTTTCCTTTCCTTTCCTTTCCTTTCCTTTCCTTTCCTTTCCTTTCCTTTCCTTTCCTCCAATTTATATAGCCACCCATCTTTGAAGCAAGCAACTCTGGCCAGTGCAATTCTGGGTAGTGTACAACAAATCTAAAAAAAAAGAATAAATACATGAAAAATATAAAGTCCAGAGTAAAACAAAGAATAATAGACAAAGGGCTATTAAAAATAAAGGAGCCACATGCATAATTCTGTGATTTAAATTTTTTCTAAGTTCTGGTTTACTTGGCTATAGTTTGTAAAATTAAATTCAGTCAGCTATGCTTACACAATACACTAAGACTAAGTTTTACAAATTATTTTGGCTGAATTTCCAGAATATGCTAAACCTATTTATGGGTCACTGACAGAAGTTATTTTTTTTCTTCCAAAACTGGGGGACTTTGTGGCTTCCTAAAGCAGATTTGCTATGGTTTATCTATGAATTGTCTTCTATTGATTTTCACTGCATTAATGATCTTTGATTAAATAAAGATATCTACTGTGTGTGTGTGTGTGAAAACATGTACAACCAAACAAATGACAAATAAAACAGATAGATATATTTTAATTTTAGACTTGTATGTATGTATGTGTTACATTCTACTGAGGAAACTTTTCCCTGCATTATCTTTATATGCAATTTATAGCAAAGTGTGTGTGTGTGTGTGTGTGTGTGTGTGTGTGTGTGTGTGTGTGTGTGTGTAAATTTTTTGGATTGCTAGCAAAGAATTAAAAAGAGACTAATAAGGACATTTCAAACTCATTTGTTCTCATCAGTCAGCCACACCCTTCTGAGATTCGAACCTGGGCCGATTGCACATAAGGCAATTGTTCTAACCTTTAGGCCACAGGCTCTTTCTCGCTTTGTTAGCTGAGAGGCAAGGGAGATATGTGTTAAGTGTTTGTTAAGTATTTTAGAATACCTTGCTAGGCCCCAAACATGGGACAAATCCTATTGCCTGTTTCAGCCTAACCCAAGGCCATCCACAGGCTGTAGTCACAACAGTGACAGCTCATATTTGTGTAAATTTTTTGGATTGCTAACAAAGAATTAGGGATACTAATATGGCCATTTCAAACTCATTGGTTCTCATCAGTCAGCCATACCCTTCTGAAATTCGAACCTGGGCTGATTGCACACACACACACACACACACACACACATATATATATATATGTAAGTAAAGATTCCCCTGCACACGCGTGCTAGTCATTTAGTCATTTCCGACTCTAGGGGCCGGTGCTCATCTCCGTTTCAAAGCCGAAGAGCCAGCGCTTGTCCGAGGACGTCTCCGTGGTCATGTGGCTGGCATGACTAGACACCAAAGGCGCACGGAACGCTGTTACCTTCCCACCGTAGTGGTCCCTATTTTTCTACTTGCATTTTTACGTACTTTCAAACTGCTAGGTTGGCAGAAGCTGGGACGAGTAACAGGCGCTCACTCTGTTATGCGGCACTCGGGATTCAACCCGCCAAACTGCTGACCTTCTGATCGACAAGCTCAGCATCCTAACACACTGAACCACTGCATCCCTAATATGTGTGTGTGTGTATGTGTGTGTGTGTGTATGTGTTTGTGTGTATGTATGTATGTATGTGTGTGTGTGTGTGTGTAATTTATCTATGCATTTCATGAACATATTAATAAGAGGATTGTTTTGCAATTTTTCAAACTTCAAAAACCCATGAAAGAATGAATTTTTGGGGAAAATGTTCATGCAGCAAGAATTTAAACTGATAAAGGAGAATGTTTGTTACTCAGGATTAAAATGAGGGGTTGATGCTCTCTGAAGATCTCTTCAGAGGTGCTGAAATTGTAGTTCCAAAATTCCTTGCCAGCACATGATTGGAGAATTCTGGCAATTGAGTTCCAACATATTCCCTTTCTAATCTACTAGAAATATTTATTTTATATATTTCTACCCCACTTTTATTACTTTAACAAATAACTCAAGATGGTGAACATATCCAGCATACTTTCCACCTTCTATTTGGCCCACAACAACCCTGTGAGGTAAGTTGGGCTGAGAGAGAGTGACTGGCACAAAATCAGCCAGCTCTCTTTGACAGATAAGAAAGTACTTGAACTGATGGTTTCTCACTTTCTAGCCTGGTGCCTGAACCACTCGGCCAAACTAGCTCTCAGAAGAGATTCTAGGGTATGGCTACTCTTCCCCTTTTCCCCATCTTGCTCATGTCTGCCCAGTCTCTTAATTTTGGCTTTCCTCTGATGGAATTTACTGCTTCCCCTCTGGGAAACTCTATACTGCCAAACTATTCATCAGACTTTTAAGCACCGAGCCACAAACACGGTGGGCACATGTGTGCATACTCCATTTCCACGGCAGACGCACATGCCCATCGCTAGCACAAATGGAGCATGCACATACTTGCTGGCTTCTTGTGCAGAACCATCACTTCTCCATCCCCCACCGTTCTGCAAAGCCAGAATGGTTAGGGAACATTCAATTTACCTAACTGTTTATTCTTGCTTCTTCTGAAAAGATGTGAAATTGGCAAATAGCCTGTAGACTGCGCTGGCCTTCTAAGGACTTTTTCCATCAACATTAGTAGTATGGGATGGCTATGTCTTAACTTGAGGTTTCTTAGACTTTTTCTTTTCGGTTTTTGGCAGGTGAACTTGATGCTAAACGGGAAACCAGTCATTTCAGCTTTTGCTGGGGACAAAGATGTCACTCGTGAAGCTGCCACAAATGGAGTCCTACTCTACCTAGACAAGGAAGATAAAGTTTACCTTAAGCTGGAGAAAGGTAACCTGGTTGGCGGATGGCAGTATTCCACATTTTCTGGCTTCCTGGTTTTCCCCCTGTAAGATCAATCTTCTTGTGACTTTCACCTTTGTGTGGACCAATCATTGCTTCTGTTCTCTGAAGACCATCTTCTCATCCTCTGGATTGATTTTTTTTCTTGGTTTCTCATGGGTGAAATCTGGATTCTATTGTATGGCATTTTGACCCTGTTTGAACTCATCCTGAGATTTCAACGAATTTTGTGTGTTTAAATACGGGACGTTGGAACCAAGACTTAAAAGCAGACAATACGTATCTATGCTTGATGTTACAGAATGAAGCTGCCTGCAAGGTTCATTCCAAGTTCCTTTACTGGACATATTGGATTTGTGGGAGAAGTCAATAATTATATTTGCCTCTTCCCTCCCGTCCCCCAATTCCATTTTGAAAAGACTGGCAACCAGGTTTATAATTTAAGAATTTCTGGATCAAAACTTCCATCAAGATTAACACATAGCTGCCAAAGAACTGTTCATTAATATATAAATTATATCTTTCGTCCCCTTATGCTAAAAATTAACACAAATTCATGCTGTTCGGTTGCAAAAAAGAGTTACTGATAAGCATTTGACTTCATTAATTTTCGTGTACTCTGTTTCTGGAAGAGTCGCACATATGTTTTCCTTCAAATAGTTAAACTCAAAGAGGACAGCTCTCTGAAAATCTGTTGGTCAGGGTTGGATGTTCTCTGAATACTAAAGGAATTTGTATACTATGGAAAGGATTTTCTGTTACAGGAAGAGTTTATCATGCTAACAAAAATTGCTTACCAGAGTTAAACAGAATCATTTAGGCAAACCTCTGCAAAACAACCTTGTTCCTTTAAAAACAAAAAAACAAACAAAACAAAAACAGAAACTCAAACCACATAGTCTTACTTTTAGTTCAATTATTGATAGTAGCTATATCTTAAAGAAAATCAGTCGAATGCATTCCTTAGATACAGCTAAATTTATCAGGTGGAGATGGAAATCCTTCCCTCTTATTTTTAAATAATATCTGTTTCTCAAGCCTTCCGTCCTTTTCCAAGTGTTATCTGGTTTTGCCTTAACTCCGTAAATGTATATAATGATGATAACTCTCAGGGGCATTGTCTAGGCAAAGTTAAGCCCTGCCCAATGTAATCCTAGGCATATATACTCAGAAGTATGTCTGCTGAATTCAGTGGGAGAAACTCCCAGGTATATGTGTAAAGGATTGCAGCCTTAATGTCCCATTGATTTCAAGGAGAAAGATTCAAACTTCAGGTTATTTTTTTTCTACTGAAATTAGAGGGACTTAAATATGCTTAACTCTGGGTGCAGTGCCCCGTCTTTTCTTTAGCAAATATTCAGTCCAAATAGCCAGTACCTAAGCTTGGTGCAATATCTTCTGTCTTTTTGTAAAGGCCATATGACTTCATAAATTTATTTATTATGTTGCTGTTACATAATAAAAGTCAATCTATGTTACTGTATTTTGTTTTACCTCTGGGCTTCTGGATGATAACATGTTTAAAAATTAGGTATTAATAAGCATTATTTTATGCAAACCTTTAGAACAACAACAACAATCCCTGTAAAAGGTAGTCTACATAGGTTCTCAATGACTGAAAAAGATTCAGAAAGCAATCAGCATGAAGTCAAATAAATGACCAATTTCAATTCACAAAGCAACTTTAGACTGTGAAGTGGTTTACATCCATCTAATTATACCTTCATGCACAGCAATCCTGTAAATTAAGTTACTCTGATTTCCATTATACAGATTAGGGAATGAAACTGAATGGCTGTGATTTAGCCAAAACTGAACAATAACTCTAAACAAAAAAGTGGAACTTATATGTGTATTTTCTAGACTATTGGTGTCCATATCTCTTTTTCTTATCTACAAATGGCCATGATATTTTTTTCACAGGTTGACCATGCTGAAGTTAGCTTCCAGCCATTATAGCTTCTTCGGAGGAGATAAACTTTTCCAGAAAGTCTGGCTTAACGACTTTCTCCACCTCTTCCCTTTTAAATGTTGTTGGTTGTGGAATTGTCTTTGTGTTAATCATAGAAATGTCCCCAAGTGTTTAATGTTTCAAGTGATGGATGCAGAGGTTTTGAAGACTTATTAGGAGAAATGAAAAACCTTTGGGGGCTTGATTTTATCTTTTGCTGATATGGCAGACTTGGAGTCAAAGAAATAGTAATTGCTTTATAGTTCCTGAAGTATATGGCAGCTACTTGGGGGGGGGGGGACTGGGAAACAATTGAGAGGTGAAAACACTATGTACCTCAAGAAAAGCAGACAATGTTTTAATTTTAAAAGATAAGAAAACCCCCTCTCCTTTTACAGTATGGGTAATTTGCTATATCCTTTATATCAAGGGTGGGTGATTAATTTTTCCAAGTGGCCACATGAGAAACTGGGACTGTTGTAAAGGGCTGCTGGCACCCCACTCCTTGCCAGTGCCTGAGGACCCCCCCATCACCCTGCTACCCCACCCTGCTGCCCTTCTGCCACTGTTCCCCACCACTTGGCATTTCCTCATTCAAGTGTGGTGCACAGTTGGGGGGATGGTCTTTTTTATTTATAACTCCTGCTCAATGAGTAGGAGGTAGCTGTGGACCGGAAGGCCTTTACACGGCTTCATCTGTACCCCAGATGTACCCTTTCCTAGATTGGGGTTCCCTTCAGATATCATTCACACCCTAGTCATCAGACTTCAGCTGGTCCAGAATGCAGAGCAGTGATGAATGTGCCTCAGTGTGTCCATGAAACACCTCTGCTTTGAGAGTTGCACTGGTGCCAGTTTGCTTCCAGGTAAGATTTAAGGTGCTGGTCACCACTTATGAAGCCCTACATGGCATAAGTCCTGATTACTTGACAGACCCCCACTTTTCCATATTATCTGTCTATGTAGTTGATCTGGCAAGGTGGGCATGCTCCAGATTGCATCAATTAAACACTGCCACCCATTGGGACCCCAGCCACGTGCCTTCACTATAGCAGTGCCCTCTGCAATGAAGTACCTCTTAAGATGTGAACAGCCCCCACTCTACTCTTTCATAAGGTCTTGAAGATATGGCTCTTTGCCTAGGTCTTTGGTAAGGATGAGCGACACCCCTTTTCGTCCTTTCCTTTTTTCCAGTCCACGTTTGTTTTCTTTGTCATCTCTGGACCTTTGATCTGTATGAGTTTTGTCTATTTTGTATCGTTCCTTTTTTAATGCTTTAAACAAGCTAAAATAGAGTGACTGGAAGTTGGCCAGCATAGAAATTTAATATGGGCAGCTTATATATTTAATACATTAATATTAATAATCATAAATCCAATGGACCAGAACAAACACAGACAATAAAAATGAATATTTTTTAATTGATCTGCTCAACCCTGCCTTTTTCAAGCTTATAAAGGATCTGCTGCTATAAATTGCATCTTTCATGAATTGGATAGTTATGGTAATCTCTAAAGTTACCTTGAAAAGTGAACCATATCTGGAAACCGGGAGTTTCCAAGCCGCAAGAAAAAGCCGGGCCGGCAGACATTTGACAGTTGACAGCTGTCAAATGGCCGCCCGAAGCAACGACGCATGCGCACCGCCCGGCTGGCCGCCATTCCCGTTGACAGCTGTCAAAAGGGCGGCCGGGGGCCCACGCGCACGCGCCAGATTTGACAGTTCCCGGAACTGTAAAATCCGCAGTCTTCAACTCAGTCCTCCGAACTGAGCTAAGCGCTCAGCTGAGAGGAATTCCCTGACAGCCGCCGAGCTGTCAAAGTACCGTTTGTTGATTGGCCGTTCTCCGAACGGCGGGGAAATGCTGTTACCTGATTGGTTGTGTCGTTTGACAGTTCCCTATATAAACCCGGAGTGTTTTGACAGTCAGCTGCCGGGAGGTGAACCGAATAAACTTTTGAACCTTGCCTACGGTCTCGCGTCTGTCTTTGTAAAGACAATTCACCTGGCGACGAGGATGGGATCCCGGTACTATAGAGCTGCCTACTGAGCCGAGTCACACCGCAAAGGAGTTCCGATCCCTCCCGCTGACAAGTCACTGCTGAAGCCACTTGGAGGGCAAAGGAACCCATTTCAGCAGCTTGAACAGTACTGTGGACCCAGACCATGGCAAATTTAGGTCACGTCAGAGAATTCGACGTCCGCCATCCCGAGGGATGGGAGTCGCACTGGGGACAAATTGAAGGCTACCTCGTTGTCAACAAGATAACAGAGGACCGCCACAAAGCTGCAGCCCTCCTCTGTCTCAGTGGGCCCGCCGTCTATGACATCGCCGTAGGGCTTTGCAGCCCTGACCCCATCGCGACCGTCCCGTACGCCGTGCTGACCGACCGCCTCAGCAAGCACTTCATGCCCCGTCGGTCCGAGCTGTACTGGCGCCTCCATTTTGCCCGCCGCCGCCAGCAACCGGGCGAAACTACCACAGCCTTCATCGCTGGGGTACGTCACGCCGCCCGCAGGTGCCAATTTCCCGACCTGGAAGACCGCATCAGAGACCAGGTTATCGTCGGTCTCTCTAACGAGCGGCTCCAGCGGAAGCTGGTAGCCAGACCCACGATGGACCTCGCTCAACTCACGTTAGAGATCATGGCCTACGAAGACAGCCACCGTGAGGGCTCTCCGGTGTACAGAAGCAGCCCAGCCGGTTCCGTCCACCATGCCAGGGAACCGGACGACGAGCAACCAGAGACCTACACCGGCGTCGACGACATCATGTCCCGCTTCAGCAAAATGAGCGCCGACCACGGAAAGAACCGCAGGCCATCCAGGCCAGCCGGTCCGGGTCCAAGACCCACCGCCACAGGGCCAAAACCAAAGTGTGCCAGCTGTGGCGGGGCTCACGCCAGAGCCACATGCCGTTTCAGAAATGCCAAATGCCACGGATGCGGGAAGACCGGGCACATTCGCTCAGCGTGCCGCAGTTTGAACCGGGAAACCCTCCACGAGCATGAGGAAATTCCGGCAGGTAGGACCAAGGTCCCTTCCCCCGCCAAAGAAATTCCCCAGCCCTCAGTCTTGTCCATTCGAGCCAAAACAAAAATCTCGCCCATCCATCAGTTACAACCCAAAATTAAAATTTGGGTTAAAATTCAAGGGGTGCCCTGCGAAATGGAGGTCGACTCCGGTTCCTCAGTTTCAATAATGTCTTGGGACACTCTCAGAAAAATTGGGTTTAAAAATAGACGCCGTATTCCCCTGCAGCCCTCCAAAATACTCCTCGCAGATTTCCAGGGAGCCGCTATTCAATTAAAGGGGCAGGCACAAGTAAAAGTAGAATACAAAAAATTCCTTGGGCATTTAACGATCCAGATCACTGAGGCACCCAGGTCCACCCTCATTGGGTTAGACTGGTTCGAGGCTCTGGGCATCCACCTAGAGGGCACCAACCGCATACAATCCCGAACATTAGAACAGGTTTGCCAGGCGTTCGCGGACGTTTTCGATGGAACGCTTGGCAAATACACAGGCACCCCTATAGACCTCAAATTAAAACCTGAGGTAGGCCCCATCCGCATCAAAGCAAGAAGGGTCCCCTTTGCGCTGAAACAAAAAATCGAGGCCGAATTAGACCGTTTAGTCAGCCTTGGGGTCCTGGAACCAACAGACGGGGGAACCTGGGAAACTCCCATAGTCACACCAGTGAAACCAAATGGGGACGTGAAAATATGCGCGGACTATAAGGCGACTCTAAACCGCGCATTAAATCCCCATGCATACCCAGTGCCTGCTGTCAGGGACGTGCTGTCAGAAATAGGGTCCGGCTCAATATTCGCCAAACTCGACCTAGCGCATGCCTTCCTTCAGCTACCTGTCACCCGGGAGACAGCTGAAGCACAAACCATTGTCACACACCGCGGCGCTTTCAAAGTAAACCACCTCCAATTCGGCATCTCAGTGGCTCCTGGCATCTTCCAGGAAGTCATGGAAAAAACATTAAAAGGAATCCCAGGTGTATGCCCCTATTTCGATGACATACTCATCGCAGGGGAATCAGAAAACAACTTAGCAGACAGGCTACAAGAAGTATTATTGAGATTTAGGAAAGCGGGGCTAAAACTCAAACGTGAAAAATGTTCTATAGGCGTCCCATCTGCAGATTTCTTAGGCTACAAAATTGACTCGCAGGGAATCCACCCCACGAACTCAAAAATCCTTGCTATCAAAGCCGCCCCTACCCCAAAAAATAAAACCGAGCTCCAAGCTTTCCTTGGACTGTTAAATTTTTACCATGCCTTCCTGCCAGGGAAGGCAACGATCACAGAACCCCTCCACAGGCTGCTCGATAAAGGGGCAGCCTGGCAGTGGACAACAGCCCATGAAAACAGTTTTAAAACACTCAAACAAATGCTTTCCAGCAACGCCACTATTTCCCACTATAAAGAAGACAAACCCCTCTGCCTAGCCTGCGACGCATCCCCATACGGGATTGGAGCAGTTTTAAGCCATTTAGACAGCAACGGCACCCAAGCCCCAGTGGCATATTATTCCAGAACTCTTTCCAAAACGGAAAGAAATTATGCCCAGATAGATAAGGAAGCCCTGGCAATTGTGGCAGGAATAAAAAAATTTCACGATTACCTTTATGGCCGCCCCTTTGTGATCTACACAGATCACAAGCCTCTGTTAGGACTATTCACCTGGGACCGTCAAACCCCCCAAATCTTATCGCCCAGGATGTTGTGCTGGACAACATTCCTCACAGCATATTCCTACCAGCTAATATACAAGCCAGGACACCAAATGTGTCACGCTGATGGCCTCAGCAGGTTGCCCCTACCCCACACAGAACCAGACCCGGCCCTAGCAAGCAACATCCTAGCTATTCAAGAACTCCAAGAATGCCCACTGACAGCGAAGGATATCGCTGCCGCAACTTCCCAAGACAAAACACTTAGCAGAGTGTTAGCATGGGTACACACTGGCTGGCAAACCTCCTGTCCAGGCACAGAATTTCAGCCGTATTTCTCTAGGCAAAATGAGTTAACGTCACACTTGGGATGTTTGCTCTGGGGGTGCAGGGTAATCGTACCACTTAAACACAGACCAAAAGTATTGCACACTTTATATGAGGGCCACCCAGGCATTGAAAAAACAAAAGCCCTGGCCCGCAGCTACGTCTGGTGGCCGGGAATAGACCAAGACATAGAAAAACACATCGCAGGTTGCTATTTGTGCCAAGAATCTCGCCCACTCCAACCCAGAGCCCCAATTCACAAATGGGAACTCACAAAAAACCCCTGGTCTCGCATCCACATTGATTATGCCGGACCTTTCCAAGGGCAGGTCTTCCTCATAGTTGTAGACAGTTATTCCAAGTGGCTGGAGGTTCTCCCGGTTCACAGCACAACCTCTGCCGCAACCATCCAAGCCCTCAGGGGAATCTTCGCCACACACGGTCTCCCCGATGTAATTATATCAGACAACGGCCCTCAATTCGCTTCTCATGACTTTCAGATCTTCACGAGGAGCAATTGTATTAGGCACTCGACATCGGCTCCCTTCCACCCATCGTCTAACAGCCTTGCGGAGGTTATGGTGAGGACCACCAAAGTCGCCCTCAAAAGAATCATCACGGGGAACTGGCACCGTCGCTTGACACAATTTCTCTTAGCCCACCATTCTACCCCCTGCACCTCCACCGGCAAAAGCCCAGCCGAACTACGATGGGGCCGCCGCCTGGTGACAAGGCTCGACAGACTCCACCCCGACAGACCGGCAGCCGAAATGACACCAAGCACCCAGCCAAAAACATTCTCCAAAGGACAAAATGTTTGGTCCCGAGATTATGGGGGAAGGGATAAGTGGGTTCAGGGGGTTATCCTGGACCAAACAGGACCATTATCTTACACAGTGGACACTGGGACAGGACTCACGCAACGCAGACACACAGACCAGCTCCGACCTAGGTCACTTCCCAACCCCCCTCTACAACCAACTCTGGGTGAGCCTTCGCCAGCCGACACCCCCGGACCTGATGAACTCTTCCTCCCCCAGGACCCACAACCACCAGCCGAGCCCACCCAAGAAACAACTCCTCCAGCTACGCAACCCGAAGGAAGCACCCTCTGTCCCCGACGGTCCGGCCGAGCCAGAAGACCCCCCGCATACCTCGCAGACTTTGAATGGAAGGGAAACCCCCCATCTGTCAAAAAATCTGTTAACCATACTGTTTTAAAATGTTCAAATGTTGTTAGGCATAACATACCTGTTCAGGGGGGGGGAAAGGGGGTGAACCATATCTGGAAACCGGGACTTTCCAAGCCGCAAGAAAAAGCCGGGCCGGCAGACATTTGACAGTTGACAGCTGTCAAATGGCCGCCCGAAGCAACGACGCACGCGCACCGCCCGGCTGGCCGCCATTCCCGTTGACAGCTGTCAAAAGGGCGGCCGGGGGCCCACGCGCACGCACCAGATTTGACAGTTCCCGGAACTGTAAAATCCGCAGTCTTCAACTCAGTCCTCTGAACTGAGCTAAGCGCTCAGCTGAGAGGAATTCCCTGACAGCCGCCGAGCTGTCAAAGTACCGTTTGTTGATTGGCCGTTCTCCGAACGGCGGGGAAATACTGTTACCTGATTGGTTGTGTCGTTTGACAGTTCCCTATATAAACCCGGAGTGTTTTGACAGTCAGCTGCCGGGAGCTGAACCGAATAAACTTTTGAACCTTGCCTACGGTCTCGCGTCTGTCTTTGTAAAGACAATTCAAAAAGCGTGAGTACTGCTGTTCTACCTTTTGTAGCAAGCAGATAGTTACAAAAGGTCATGAAACTTTGGAATGGATTCTGATGTTCCTTCCAAATGTCTGCCAAATATGGTAGGTCTAGAAGTAGGAAGGAAAGTCCTGATTAAATGTTCCCTGGTTTGAAATCAATGCTGACAATAGGTATATTGCAGTTGCCTCTCATTTTCTCTCTTTCTGTTTATTCTGGCTTTTTCCTTAAACTGCAGGAGTCAGCAAGTAACGACTTCCCAAAGCCTTGGATGGGGTTACTCCAAACATAGGTATTAAACAGCACCACTCAGTATTATGGGAAGATTATTAAATGGCACAAGAAACAATCATATTGACCCTATTTACTTTACATTAAGCTAGTCTAAAGAATTCTGCCAACCTAGCAGTTCGAAAGCATGTAAAAATGCAAGTAGAAAAATAGGGACCACTACGGTGGGAAGGTAAAAGCATTCTGTGCGCCTTTGGCGTCTAGTCATGCCGGCCACATGACCACAGAGACGTCCTCAGACAAGCGTTGGCTCTTCGGCTTTGAAACGGAGATGAGCACCGGCCCCTAGAGTTGGAAACGACTAGCACGCATGTGTGGGGGAACCTTTACCTTTACCTTTACCTTTAGTCTAAAGAAAAGAAGAAACGGGTGACATAATAGCAGTATTCCAGTATTTGAGGGGCTGCCACAAAGAAGAGGGCAACTAACTATTCTCCAAAGCACCAGAGGGCAGGACAAGAAAAAATGGTTGGAAACTGACCAAAGACAGAAGCAACCTGGAATTAAGGAGAAAGTTCCTAACAGTGAGGACAATTAACCAGTGGAACAGCTTGCCTCCAGAAATCGTGGGTGCTCCATCACTGGAGATTTTTAAGAAGAGGCTGGACAGTCACTTGTCTGAAATGGTATAGGTCGGGGTAGGCAACCTTGGCTCTTTTATGACTTGTGGACTTCAACTCCCAGAATTCTTGAGGCAGCACGAGTCATAAAAGAGCCAAGGTTGCCTACCCCTGGATAGGTTCTCCTACTTGATCAGGAGGCTGGACTAGAAGACCTCCAAGATCCCTTCCAGTTCTATTCTATTCTACAATTTAGATTGGTTTGCTTATTATTTTATTCATTTTTTTAATTCTAGTTTGTTTTTCTATTATAGGTCATCCTTGACTGAGAACAATTCCTTTAGTGACCATTTGAATTTACAATAGCACAACAGACTTGACCATTTTTCACACAACCATTGCAGCATCCCTGTCGTCACGCCATCAAATTTTGGATGCTTGGCAACTGGCATGTATTTATGATAGTTGCAGTGTCCAGGGGTCATGGGATCACCTTTTGTGACCTTCTAATGTTCAAAGTCAATGGGGAAGCCAGATTCACTTAACAATCATGTTACCAACTTAACAACGGCAGTGATTCACTTAACAACTGTAGTAAGAAAGGTCATAAAATAGGGCAAAACTCAATAACTGTCTTGCTTAGCAACAGAAATTTTGGGCTCAATTGTGGTCGTAAATCGAGGACTACCTTGGTGGAGCAGTGGGCTAATGCCTCCTTAAGTAACACCAGCTGCCTGCAATTAGTGCAGGTTCGCATCCCACCAGGCTCAAGGTTGACTCAGCCTTCCATCCTTCTGAGGTAGGTAAAATGAGGGCCCAGATTGTTGGGGGCAATAAGCTGACTTTGTAATAATGCCGCTTGGGGTGTGTGTGAAAGCCCTAATAAGCAGGCATATACATAGAATGAAGGCTACTGCTAAGCTTGTAAGCCGCCCTGAGTCTTCGGAGAAGGGCGGGATATAAATGGAATTAAAATAAAAAAAAAATAAAAAATACCTATATAGAGAATTCAGGAAAGCCACAATTCAATATGAGAATAGAATACTGCTGTCTACCAGATGAGGTACCCATGAAGGAAAAGGACAATATTACCTGTTCTTACCTTTTTAACTGATTTTTGAATTTTAGGGTTGTCATTTCTTTCAGTGCTATTGTAACTTCAAACAAACAACTAAACAAACTGTTGTAAGTTGAAGACTACCTGTAAATGGTGTTGGGCATGAAAATAGTTGATATCTAAAAGATGATTATGCAAATACTGGTTATAACCCTGAATCACCATTTGGGAGGCATTATGGTGGTAGTACCTTTGTACAATAGACTTAAGAGCCATGGTGGCACAGTGGTTAGAATGCAGCATTGCAGGCTAACTCTGTTAACTGCCAGGAGTTCGATCCTGACTGGCTCAAGGTTGACTCAGCCTTCCATCCTTCTGAAGTGGGTAAAATGAGGACCCAGATTGTTCTGGGTAATATGCTGACTCTGTAAATCACTTAGAGAGGGCTGTAAAGCACTATGGAGTGGTATTCAAATCTAAGTGCTATTGCTATTTCTGGAGGAAAACACAGATAGCATTTCTAAGAAATGACATGGTATGATTCTGTCTAGTAGTAATTTAGATAAATATCTTGTCCGACAACTATAGACTCTTATTATATTTCAGCCATGCACATATTTTTCTTTCCTAGTATGGGTCTTATTTTGCAGCTTGGCTAATATATGGGATATTGCCTCCCTCTAACCACAGGATTTTACATCTCTTTTGAAGCCATCTATGTGTTGCTATTGTTTTCAAGAAAAACAAATATGTTGTGCTTGGGGAAAAAGTAGAACTGATTGGCAGACTTCTTAAAATATGAAGGGGAAGAATCCAGAAACAAGTTTAATTTGCCATTCAAATTACTGAATGTATGTTTGTATTACAATGTTTTACATAACATAAGTTGGTAAGATGACTCTAGTAGTCAGCTTTGGGTTCTATCAACAAAATGCCTTCTGGAAGGATTTCTTCTAACTTTATGTGTTCTTACTGATGATAGCACAGAGGAATATTGGTCAGAAGCATCACAGAGTTGTTGGGAACCATCATTTCACTTTTAATCCTTGATTTAATACATTATTTGTTCCTTGAACACTGGGGAAAAAAGTGCTGGTTAGAAAGCAGTAAGTTTTGAGATGGCACTAAAACTTTGGCAGGTACTTGTTGATAATACATACTGATTTTGGACTTGACCATAACAAAGAAAGAAGATCCTAAAACAACATGTCAACATTATGCTACTTTTTTGTTCTTATACTTCATTCCTCTAACATTCATTTAACTGTCTGATCTTGTAGGCTGAGTGTTGTTTATCATACAAAACCTCTAGTACTGCAGTCCCCAATCTTTCTGGCACCAGGACTGGTTTCGTGGAAGACAATTTTTCCATGGACCTATGGGCCTTTCCATGGTTTCACATCGTGGTGGGATTCAGCTGGTTCACACTACTTTGGCAGAACCGGTAGCTAATTTTTTGTTGCCCGACCAAGAATGGACTTCCGGAAGAGGCATCTACACAGAGAACCAGTTGTTCACATATTTGAATCCCACCACTGGTTTCACATGCTACCAAGATCCCATGCACATGCAGAAGAACTTGCGTGGCCCAGTTCCTAACAAGTCTTGGACCAATACCGGTCCATGACTCAGGTGTTGGGAAACCCTGCTCTAGTATTTAAGTTCTGCACATTTTATTCAAAATGGCAGCCAAAGAGAAAAATATATCAAGGTGACTTTTTTGTGATATTTGAACTCTGAATAGGAATAATCTCAGATATAAATTTGGGGAAATCAATCATTTTTTCCTAGAAAATTTAGTGCATAGAAAGATAATGCTAATTGAATTTAAAGGGATTGACATATTTCTGAAAATAATAATAGCACCAATTATAATATAGTAATGACACATTTGTAATTATACCTAATCATATTTTATTACCAAGTTCCATAAGGTTATACAATAAGTAAAGCAGGATAAATTAGTGAAATATGACACATGTCATTTTTTATTGTTATAAGAATAGGTTTATAGAATATAACATCCCAAATTAAAAAAAAGTGGGCTTTATTATACAGGTGAAAGGAATTGGATGGAAAACCATACCTTGTGCAAAGTTTAAATCTACAAATGAGAAACTCATTTCATTTACTTCACATTTCAATCACTTATGAAGAAGTACATCTAAATATATATATTTCCTTCCTTTGATTCTAAAGAATTTAGATTCTTAGATATCACAATTCCAAATAGGTTTGTAAGTAAAACAATTCAAGCTGAAAAATGTCTAGCCTGTTGTAGGAAAATGTGTCAAAATAAATATATTGATTGTTTGGAATTGAAGTGCAGGCTAATTCTTGCATTTTCTTTAAGCTGCACAAAATATTCTGCAGTTTTGACATCCAAGTTGCAGATAAATACTGTACCTATTTATGGATTAGAGATATTTCCCCCAAATCCTTTGTAATAAGTGTCACGATTTATTGATTTTTTAAATAATGTTACTTTCCTTGTTTCTACCACTTTTTCCCTCTAGTGCTTTATAACTTTTTGGATCATTCACAAAGAATTTGGAAGCTTCCTGTGAATTTAAAAGTGCCAAGACTAATTTCATGAATGTGGCCACTTTTCTTTAACTTCCCATCGTCCTGTGCGCTCCCACAGGGAGGGCCTTCTTAGGGTACCGCCGGTTAGGGAATGCCGGCGGGTTATCCCCAGGGGAAGTGCATTCTCTGTGGGTGCGCTGGCCCTTTGGAACCAGCTTCCCACGTAGCTTAGTACCGCCCCCGACCTTCGCTCATTTCATAGGGACTTGAAAATTTGGTTTTTTGAGTTGTCTGGCCCAGACTGAGGGGTTTTAATTTTTAATTAATTGGGTTTTAGTTAAGTTCAGGGATTAATTTAATCTTAGTTTTAATCGTTTTTAATTGTATATGATGTATTTTAACTTTTAATTTTCCCTGTAAACCGCCCTGAGTCCTACAGGAATAGGGCGGTATATAAATTTAAATTTAAATATAAATAAATAAATAAATAAATAAATAAATAAATAAATAAATAAATAAATAAATAAATAAATAAATAAATAAATAAACTGAAAGCAATGCTTCCTACTGCAAATGCTTGGGATCACATAGTTAAAATGCCAAAAGAGAGGCCACTGAATGAGAACATGGATTTAGTGATTAAGTATGCTGTTTTATAGAGAGCAGAGATTTTTTGAAGGGTAAGTAGAATACAATCCTTTATCTGAAGACATTTAGGTTTTGAAAAACTGCCTAGTCCAAGTTTGCACTGAAAATATAGAACCGAAGAAGAGATCAGATCTTTAAGTCAGTACTTACAATGTGAACTCTGTGGTGAGTAGACATGTAGGTTTCCCACTGTGGGGAAAAGAGATTGCATTTTGATATAATTCTGATTATTTTAAAATTATCTATATCTATAACTATATCTATCCACACACATGCATATACATACACACTGCATGCAAATCTTTTGTTTCTGTTCTCTGTCTCTCTCTCTCTCCCACTCCCTCCCTCCTTCCCTCCCTACTCCAATGGAAAAAATATAGTAATAGTAATAATAATAAGTTTGAAGGGACCTTGGAGGTCATCTAGTCCAACCCAACCCCCTGCTCAGGCAGGAAACCCTATACCATTTCGGACAAATGGCTGTCCAGTCTCTTCTTAAAAACTTCCAGTGTTGGAGCATTCACCGCTTCTGGAGGCAGGTTGTTCCACTGGTTAATTGTTCTAACTGTCAGGAAGTTTCTCCTTAGTTCTAGGTTGCTTCTCTCCTTGACTAGTTTCCATCCGTTGCTTCTTGTCCTGCTTTCAGGTGCTCTGGAGAACAGCCTGGCTCCCTCTTCTTTGTGGCAGCCCCTGAGATATTGGCAGCCCCTGAGATATCTTGACAAGCAAACAGCCAACCAGAATGGCAAAAGAAAATGGGCAGAAAAATGTCTTTTTCCAACACCATAAAATATATATTTATAAAATACCCTACAGAGTTTCTTCCCAGAGCTACATTTAGAGAGAAGTTTACACTAATTCCCAAAAGGTTTGGCTGGCCTAAGGCTTCACTTTCTGATATTTAATTTTTTATTAAGTTTAAAATACAAAAGAAAATGAAAATCATGGGAAAATGGAGGAGGAAAAAGAGAAGAGAAAAAAGTGTCGGGAAAAGGGGGAAAAAGAAAGAAAAGCATTGACTTCCAACTCTTTTTAGTACAGTAATATAAGATAATAACATTGCACTCTCAACTTTTACTTTCTATAGGAACCAACTTAACTAATCTGCAAAAACCAAAGTGAAAGTTTCATTATTCCTTAATCTCAAACACAAAATCCAGAAGTGGTTTCCAAGCAGAAACATGTGGACACAAACACAAGTTGGAGGTGTTCTTTTCTTTAATTGAAGCAATCAATTTAGCCATCTCTGCTGTTCCCATCAGTTTTTCCAATCAATCATCCTTTGCGGAAATTAAAGTATCTTTTTTGGCCTAAGGCTTGACATGAAGCATCTCTATAAATGAAAATCCAGCCTCTTGCAACCAGCCCTATCCTGTATTATGCTCCTTGTCTTTGGCAATAGATCATGGATTCCCATCTTTCAGCTGCCATTGTTTTATCCCTCTCAAATATTTGTTTTGGAAGATACATTTTTCAGCAAAAGCACAGTGCATTTTGCTTTTTGCATTTTGATTCATATTAGAGATGAGACTGAATAAGTTATTCAATGGATGCTGCATTAGTATATTTATACAATGTTATCCATGCACAAAGAGTTCCTTGGAGAAAAGATATTGTCTCAGCTACAGAGCTAATATGTAATTTATCTATTATCCCTTAAGCATTAAGAAAAAAGGATTACAAAGCAGAATGATAAACTCAGATCCTCTTACATAAGTGATGATGAAGACAATAAAAGGACAACTGGATTTCATTCTGTTTGAATGAAAAGTTGTGATCTATGACACTTGAGTAAAAAATCTTTGTTATATCACTTTGGAAAGAAAAAAAAGCTGGCCATTTTTTCCCTTTAGATTTTTATTTTAATTCCCTTCTTGTGGTTTAGCTGAAGGTTTTTTGTTTTTTTTTAAACTGATTCAAGAATCAAAAGAATCTTCAGAAAGGCACGTTCTTTAAATTGACTTGAAATGAATATTTTTTTTTATCTGATGAGGTAAAGCAGTGACTTTTGGGGAGTGGGGAGAATTAGAAGCTTTACTTATCCTGAGAAATTTATTTATTTATTTATTTATTTATTTATTTATTTATTTATTTATTTATTTATTTATTTAATTTATATACCGCCCTTCTCTCAAGAGACTCAGGGCGGTTAACAGGGCAATACGTAAAAGACAGATACAAAAGTTAAAATTATTAAAACATGATTAAACAATGCCCATAGTACAAATTTAAAATTAAAGTCATAATAACAAACCCACCCCATCCCCTCAGGCCAGGCCCGCTTCCTTAAAGAGATGGGTTTTAAGGTCGCGCCGGAAGGAGCGGAGGTCGGGTGCCATCCGGAGCTCTACCGGAAGATGGTTCCATAAGTCCGGTGCACCCACAGAGAACGCTCTCCCCCTGGGGGCCACCAGTCGGCATTCTTTGACCGGCAGCACCCTGAGGAGGCCCTCTCTGTGGGAGCGTACTGGGCGGAGGGAAGTTGACGCCGGCTGCAGGTGCTCCCCAAGGTATTCTGGACCCATGCCATGGAGGGCTTTGTAGGTCATTACCAACACCTTGAACCTCACCCGGAAGACAACTGGCAACCAATGCAGCTCGCGGAGCAAAGGTGTAACACGGGAGTATCGGGAAACCCCCGACACAACTCTCGCGGCTGCATTCTGTGCCAGCTGGAGCCTCCGAGTGGTCTTCAAGGGTAGCCCCATGTAGAGAGCGTTGCAGTAATCAAGACGAGAGGTCACGAGCGCATGAGTGACCGTGCGCAAGGCATCCCGGTCTAGATAGGGCCGCAACTGGCGCACCAGGCGAACCTGGGCGAACGCCCCCCTAATTACAGCTACAATATGGTCTTCTAAAGAGAGCTGTGAATCTAGGAGGACTCCCAAGTTGTGAGCCCTATCTACAGGAGGTAATGACTCACCCCCCATAATGAGGGGTGGGATATCCTGAATATCCCGGGATGCCGGTACGCACAGCCACTCCGTCTTGTCGGGGTTGAGACGAAGCCTGTTCCTCCCCATCCAGACCCGGACCGCCTCCAGGCACCGGGACATCATGTCGAGGGCATCACTGGGGTGGTTTGGGGTCGAAATGAAAAGTTGGGTATCATCAGCATACTGATGATACCCAACTCCAAAACCACGAATGATCTCACCCAGCGGTTTCATGTAGATGTTGAACAGAAGGGGCGAGAGGACCGACCCCTGAGGGACTCCACAAGCGAGAGGCCTCGCGGTCGACCTCTGCCCCCCCGTCAACACCGACTGCGAACGTCCCAGGAGATAGGAGGAGAACCACTGAAGAACCGTGCCTCCCACTCCCAATCCCCTGAGACGCCACAGCAAGATACCATGGTCGATGGTATCGAAAGCCGCTGAGAGGTCTAATAGGACTAGAACAGAGGAGTATCCTCTGTCCCGAGCCCTCCAGAGATCATTCACCAGCGCGACCAATGCCGTCTCCATGCTGTACCCAGGCCTGAAGCCCGATTGGTACGGGTCTAGATAATCCGCTTCATCCAGGACCAGAGGGAGCTGATGCGCCACCACACTCTCAACAACCTTCGCAAGAAAGCGAAGGTTGGAGACCGGACGAAAGTTATTCAAAACAGCCGGATCCAAGGTAGGCTTCTTGAGGAGAGGTCTCACCACCGCCTCCTTCAAGGCGGTGGGAAAACTGCCCTCACTCAAAGAAGCAGCTATAACCGCCTGGAACCAGCCTTGTGTCCCCTCCCGGGCTGCATAAATGTATTAACTGCAGGCTTATTACTTGTTAGAGGGATGCGGTGGCTCAGTGGGTTAGGACGCTGAGCTTGTCGATCAGAAGGTCGGCAGTTTGGGGGGGGTCTAATCTCAAGTGCCGCGTAACAGAGTGAGCACCTGTTACTGGTCCCAGCTTCTGCCAACCTAGCAGTTCGAAAGCACGTAAAAATGCAAGTAGAAAAATAGGGACCACTCCGGTGGGAAGGTAACAGCGTTCCGTGCGCCTTTGGCATCTAGTCATGCTGGCCACGGAGATGTCCTCGGACAAGCGCTGGCTCTTTGGCTTTGAAACGGAGATGAACACCGGCCCCTAGAGTTGGAAACGACTAGCACGCATGTGTGGGGGAACCTTTACCTTTTACCTATTACTTATTGGTTGCAAGAAGGGCAGGCGGGTTCTACTTTTCTGCTTCTAAATTGCTTTTACAATTTGCATCTGAATCCTGCATCATTGGGTGCATCACTGCTCTGGATAGGACGACTAATCTAGTAATGCAAACTAGCTCAGTTCTATTTTGGATGAGGTTTTTGTTTTTCCCTTTTTCTCTCACCCTTCACTCGCAAAAGCCCCCCCACTCACACTTGGCTCACAAAAGTCTCCAGTCGCTCTCACTCACTCCTCCGTCTCTTTCAAAGGCACCTCGTTCAGTCTCTCCCCCACTCACTCTGTCTCTTTCAAAGGCCTTTTGCTCACTCCCTCACTTACTGCCTCATCGCTTCCAAATGCCATTTGCTCATTCACATACTCACTTACTGCCCCGTTGCTTCTAAATGCTTCCAAATGCTTCCAAATGCCATTTGCTTATTCACTCACTCACTGCCCCGTGCTTCTAAATGCTTCCAAATGCCACTTGCTCACTCACTTACTGAGTTTGGAAGTGAAGGGGCAGTAAGTGAACGAGACACCGGGTGGCCCGATGCAGTACTCCGTGGCTGGGGTGTCTTCAGCTGGTGTCAAGGACGGTGCCGGAGGCCGTCAGCTGTTCAGCATCGGAGACTGCTGCCATGAGGAACACAACTCTGGGTTGGGGTTCGGAGCAGACCTGGGTAGGGGCTGAGCATGGGCTGTGGCATGGCAACTGCAGGGAGGGGAATCCCCATGGTGGCTGTGGGGAGGAGAATCCCCACGGCCTGTGGCTCCAAGCCGCAGGGGTGTGGGTGCAAAGGACAGGCAGCGATACCGTAGCAAGAGGGGGTTCTTACAGACACCGGCATCGCTCCCAGTGACAGCACCGCTGAGTTCCGGCACCTTTTTTTTTTTTTAGAAAAAAAGCCCTGCAGACCCAACATATCACCAACTGCCACAGTAGATGATGATATCATGATGAGGATGATTACCTGCATTGTGTACATCTTATCATTGTAAGATCCACCCAGTTGATCAGATGATGAGTGGAGATTAGGTTAAAATTCAACTGATATCTCTGAATTGGGCTTAACCATTGGTGACTATATGAATAATTGTTTACCATTTAACCTGTTTCTGGTAATAATCTTTGCCTTTTCCAAAAACATTATAGTAATCTCTTGATCACATTCATCCTCCTTATTTGTTGTCTTTCCATTCATATGAGTCCCTCAACTGTGTCAACACTAGGAGTTTATTTTCCTTAGTGTCTTATCTGCTCATGGCCAAAAATATGTGAATTTTTGTTTGCTGATCATTTCCTCAAGGGGGCTATTAGATTTGTTGTAAAAACAGCATTTTCTTGCAAAAAAAATGATAAGCAAACCAATTTTCTTGGTTTAAAAAAATGATAAGCAAACATGTAAGAGTGAAACCCTATTTTTGGATTGTATTAAGATTATTGCAAAAACAACTTTCTTGAGATGATCCCCAAAGTTATTCTAGTTTAGCCTTTATCCAAGTGAGACATCCTAAACATCCTAAAGTTTAGAAGGAGAGATGAATGTTTACAGAATCACTCATCCAAAACAACTGTCTACATTTACAATTGGTTATTGAAGCTTCAACACATTCTCCTGTTCTTCAGCTTTAACACCTTCCTCTGTGCAAAAACCAGTTGGGATGACCAATTCATGGCCAAAAGCTTTACTGATTACCAATGTTTTTGGTAACTTTGCAGCACAAAAAAGAATAAAATAAGAAAACATCTGGTATATTAGTCCCATACAATTTAAGAATCATGAAACTGATATAGGTGTCATACTCTGCCACATATTTGAAAATATCCATTTTTTGCAGTCTCATGTGGGCCATAGGATCGTCTCTAATGGATCATTGTAAATTTTTTTTGCTTAATGGAACACTTGCTGTAGTCAATGAAAATAGCTGAAAGAACATTTCCACCACCATCTTCAGTTAGGAGATGAGCAGGTAGAAGAAAAGATGTTGACTTACTTTTTATCTGTCTACTTTTTGACCAAAATGCCTTCCTAATGTTTTATACAAGTTTCAAATTACATTTGGCTCAAAGATTGGAGTCTCCATTTCTTACAATTACCTGGATCCCACAGAATTCAGCATAACATATTTTTCACTTCAAGGTCCATCTCTTGAAGCAGTTTCTGGAGAGAACATTTTGATTGGCTGTTTTGGCTGGATTTGTAAAAGTGGTTATGGTGCAATTCCAAATAATAAGATCTTTTATTTGCATCTTTGTGTGCAATCTGGACCATCAGAGTGATGCCTGCTTTTACTCTGAATATTTTAAATTGGGTGTTCTGAACAGATAGTCTTTCATATAATAAATATAATATAATATAATATAATATAATATAATATAATATAATATAATATAATATAATATAATATAATAATATAATATAATATAATATAATATAATATAATATAATATAATATAATATAATATAATATAATATAATATAATATAATATAATATAATATAATATAATATAATATAATATAATATAATATAATATAATATAATATAATATAATATAATATAATATAATATAATATAATATAATATAATATAATATAATATAATATAATATAATATAATATAATATAATACAATATAATCCTATATCTGTATTATCTATCATCATCTATCTATATATCTATATTTATCTATATCTATCTATCTATATCATCTCTCTCTCTCTCTTTCTATATCCATATCTATATCTATCTTGAGTTACTAATAAAGTAATAAAGGTGGGATAAAAATCAATTAATCATAATCATAATAGTAAAGTTGGAAGAGACCTTGGAGGTCATCTAGACCAGGGGTGTCAAACTCAATTTCATTGAGGGCCGCATCAGCATTGCAGTTGCCCTCAGGGGGCCAGGTGGGTATGGCCAGGGTGGGTGTGGCCTACTGGGTGGGCATGGCTAGAGTGCATATGGCCTACTGGGTGGGCGTGGCCAGCTCTACATCATTCGCATCAAGGGTGCCTATGGGGGCCTGGGCAGGAGTGGGACAGATCTGAGGGTCTCTGGCAGAAGAAGGGTCTCTGGGCCAGGGCCAAGGCAGTGGGGGCCGTTCCCTCACTGTTTCCAGGATGGCTTCGCGGGCCACATGAAACCACTTCGCGGGCCGGATCTGGCCCCCGGGCCTTGTGTTTGACATGTCTGATCTAGACCAACCCCCTGCTCAGGAAGAAAACCCTACACCATTTCAGACAAATGGCTGTCCAGTCTCTTCTTAAAAACTTCCAGTGTTGGAGCATTCACAGCTTCTGGAGGCAGGTTGTTCCAGTGGATAATTGTTCTAACTGTCAGGAAGTTTCTCCTTAGTTCTAGGTTGCTTCTCTCTTTGATTAGTTTCTGTCCATTGCTTCTTGTCCTGCTTTCAGGTGCTTTGGAGAATAGCTTGACTCCCTTTTCTTTGTGGCAGCCCCTGAGATATTGGAACACTGCTATCATGTCACCCCTAGTCCTTCTCTTCATTAAACTAGACATACCCAATTCCAGCAGCCGTTCCTTATATGTTTTAGCCTCCAGACCTCTAATCATCTTTGTTGCTCTTCTCTGTACTCTTTCCAGAGTCTCAACATCTTTTTTACATCGTGGTGACCAAAACTGGATGCAGTATTCCAAGTGTGGCCTTACCAAGGCATTGTAAAGTGGTATTAGTACTTCACTTGATCTTGATTCTATCCCTCTGTTAATGCAGCATAGCACTGTGTTGGCTTTTTTGGCAGCTGCAGCACACTGCTGGCTCATATTGAAGTGATTGTCCACTAGGACTCCGAGATCCCTCTCACAGTTACTACTATTGAGCAAGGTACCCCCTATACTATACCTGTAGATTTGGTTTTTCTTGCCTAAATGTAGAACCTTACTTTTTTCACCATTGAATTTCATTTTGTTAGATAGCGCCCAATGTTCAAGTCTGTCCAGAGTCTCCTGTATCTTAAGCCTGTCTTCTGGAGTATTGGCTATTCCTGCCAGCTTGGTGTCGTCTGCAAATTTGATGAGTTTCCCATCTATCCCCTCGTCCAAATTGTTGATGAAGATGGTGAAGAGCACTGGGCCCAGAACAGAGCCCTGGGGCACCCCACTACACACTTCCCTCCATGTAGATTCGGTTCCATTGAGGACCACATGCTGAGTACGGCCGGTCAGCCAGCTACGAATCCATCTGGTGGTGATGCTGTCTAACCCACATTTTTCTATCTTATGAAGTAGTAGTTTGTGATCTACTTTATCAAATGCCTTACTGAAGCCCAAGTAAATTATATCAACAGCATTCCTCTGATCCACTAATTTTGTCACTTGGTCAAAGAATGCAGTAAGATTTGTCTGGCATGATCTGTTTTTGACAAACCCATGTTGGCTTTTAGTAATGATTTTGTTTGCCTCTAGGTCAGACATGTCAAACACAAGGCCCGGGGGCCGGATCCGGCCCGTGAAGTGGTTTCATGTGGCCCGCGAAGCCATCCTGGAAACAGTGAGGGAACGGCCCCCACTGCCTTGGCCCTGGCCCAGAGACCCTCCTCCTGCCAGAGACCCCCAGATCTGTCCCACTCCTGCCCAGGCCCCCATAGGCACCCTTGATGCGAACGATGGACAGCTGGCCACACCCACCCAGTAGGCCATACGGACCTTAGCCATGCCCACCCAATAGGCCACACCCACCCAGGCCACACCCACCTGGCCCCCTGAGGGCAACCGCAATGCTGATGCGGCCCTCAATGAAATTGAGTTTGACACCCCTGCTCTAGGTGGTTGCTGATTTGTTCTTTGATTATCTTTTCCAGAATCTTCCCAGGTATTGAGGTCAGGCTGATAGCTCTGTAATTTCCTGGATCCATTCCCCCCCCCCTTTTTTTTGAAGATGGGAACTATATCAGCTCTTTTCCAGTCCTCTGGTAGTTCCCCAGTGCTCCAGGATCTTTGAAATTAAACAAACAAACAAATGAATGAATAAATAATGCTCCTAAGCTGAAACTAAACAAAATCCCTCCCAAAGACCCTAATCTTAATTTGTGCTGCTTGATTTCCTTTTATTTCTTTAGCCATGGCTTCTTAGCAGAATATGTATATTTTTCTCCTTTACTTACACAGATGTTCCTGTTTTGGACGTTGTGCCATTACAACTGCTGCTGTCTATAATATCATCTTGTCAAGGTCTGGACTGTTGCCAGGACCACCAATATCACGTGCCTTTGTTTTCCTTTGAGTGAGCAAAGTCATTGATCTAGTCAGTGATTTAGCTACCCATACTGCCAAGATAGCAATGTTAATTTAAAGAACTGAGGTCTGGCTGCGGATCTTTGCTTGGAGTGCTACTTTGGCAGCCAAGTAAGCTTACATTGGCTCACTGGCAAAGATAAATCCTAACTCACAAGGTTCTTGTAGAAATTTCTAAGGATACTTCAACATCTTTGGTTTTCCACCACTTTGGGAACAAGTCTACAGTAGATCTGATTGTCTCTCATTGCACTGCTTTTGTGGAGAAACTGAATTCAGTTAATTCTTCTTTGGTTCAGTTTGGTCTGGAACTACAGAAAATTGCATTTTCCTTTGAATAGCTGCAGCTATTGGCAGGAACTCTTCTTTGACCTGGTTCCTCAAATCAAGCCAGCCACTATTTTCTCTTCCCCAAACTGAAAACAGAGCATCCAATTTCTGGAACTTCTATTTTCCTAGGCACATTACTTAAACCTGCCTCTCTGTCTCCCAAATACAGACATATTAACATTTCAATTTCTCAGCTTTTAGGTCCTTTTAAGTGCAACAATATCAATGAAAAGCTGGGAGATGTCTTTGGAGAACTTCATCTCTTCAAAAGAATGATAGAATAACTGAGTTAGAAGGGACTCTGGAGGTCTTCTAGTCCAACCCCCTGCTCATGCGGGAAACCCTATACCACAGGTCTGCAACCCGTGGCTCCGGAGCCACATGCGGCTCTTTCAGCCATCTCCTGCGGCTCCCAGTCCTTTGCCATGTGCAGTCCAAAAAAAAAAAAAAGTGGGACTAAAAATGTTCAACCAATCAATTCAAATATGCAGGGTAGGTGCATATCTCGCCTTGGCTCCACTCTTCAGTCAAACCCTGTTCTGCGCATGTGCACATGTACGCGCATGCGCACACATTTTTTGTGGCTCCCAGTTTTTCCTTTTGTGAGGGAACTGGTTCCGAGTGGCTCTTTCACTGTTTCAGGTTGCTGATCCCTGCCCTATACCATTTCAGACAAATGGTTGTCCAATCTCTTCTTAAAAACTTCCAGTGTTGGACTCACAGCTTCTGGAGGAAGGTTATTCCATGGGTTAATTGTTCTAACTGTAAGGAAATTTCTCCTTAATTCTAAGTTGCTTCTCTCCTTGCTTAGTTTCCATCCATTGCTTCTTGTCCTGCCTTTAGGTGCTTTGGAGAATAGGTTGACTCCCTCTTCTTTGTGGCAGCCCCTGAGATATTGGAACAGGTGCTATCATGTCACCCCTCATCCTTCTTTTCATTAAAGTTGTCGTTATTAGTTGTGAAGTTGTGTCTGACCCCTCACAACCCCATGGACAACATTCCTCCAGGCCTTCCTGTACCATCTTCTGGAGTCCCTTTAAGCTCACACCTACTGCTTCAGTGACTGCATCCAGCCACCTCATTCTCTGTCGTCCCCTTCTTCTCTTGCCCTCAACCTTTCCCAGCATTAGGCTCTTTTCCAGTGAGTCCTTCCTCCTCATTAGGTGGCCAAAGTATTTGAGTTTCAACTTCAGGATCTGGCCTTCTAAAGAGCAGTCAGGGTTGATCTCCTCTAGGACTGACCAGTTTGATCGCCTTGCAGTCCAAGGGACTCGCAAGAGTCTTCTCCAGCACCATAGTTCAAAGGCCTCAATTCTTTGGCGCTCAGCCTTTCTTATGGTCCAACTTTCACAGCCATACTTTGCAACTGGGGAAACCATGGCCTTGACTATACACACTTTTGTTGACAGGGTGATGTTTCTGCTTTTTAGTATGCTGTCTAGATTTGCCATAGCTTTCCTCCCCAGGAGCAAGCATCTTTTAATTTGTTAGCTGCAGTTCCCATCTGCGGTGATCTTGGAGCCCAGGAAAATAAAATCTGTCACTACCTCCATTTCTTCCCCATCTATTTGCCAGGAATTGAGAGGGCCTGATGCCATGATTTTGGTTTTCTTACTGTTGAGTTTCAATTCATTAAAGTAGACATGCCCAATTCTAGCAACTGTTCTTTATATGTTTTAGCCTCCAGTCCCCTGATCATCTCTTTTGCTCCATATCATGTTTATGTTTTTTTAAACAATTGATCTTCCTTTGCTGAGCTTCTATTATACAGTAGTGACCTTGTAGACATTTCTTTTAATCTAAATCACTAGATGACTAGATGACACAAATATGCATGTTGGAAAAAAATGAACAGGGGACAGAAGCTAGCAATTTAATTTAATTTACTTTTTTGTGTGTAGTGGCTTAGGATGTTTTTATTATTTTATTTTGCTGTATTATTAGTAAATGAAAGGTCAGCACTCTGGTTCAATGACAGATTTTGCAATCTGTTGTTGGTCCAACTGGAAGAAAAGAAAATAGATTAAATCATGTGGCATTCTTTGTATGTTCTCTGCAGGTCAGCAGAAATAAAAAAGAGTTTGGTGTCAATTGCAAACTGCTTTGTGAAAAGGTTGGTGGTAGTAGGAGAAATGCTTGCAATGCGGAAGTGCGGTAAAGCGGTTCCTTCCTTGTCCAGGAGCTTTGTTGTAGTGTTATTGTTTTAAAGGCCATCTTCATCTCAGTTTTCCTTCCTCTCTCTATTTGGCAGGAATTATTATCCAGGCTCCTGAAACATTTGCAGTTGCCTCAAGCTTAAATTACTGAAAGGTTGGGACATTATTTGGAAGACAGATTTCAGGATTCCTTTCTTCCCAAACACTAATGGTAACAGAAAGTTAGCAACAAACAGCAAAAGTTGCATGGTGCAAAATAAGTGGCTCACCATTTTTCAAAATCATTTCTATGCCTTACAGTTCTATATCTAGGGAGGAGATGGCCTGGATGTGTCACTGGCTGTGGCCAAGCATAGGCTGAACAACAATTGAATGGGGATGCCTAAATTAGCATTCTTATATTGTATTCAATGCCCTAAATGATCCTTCAAACTCTACGGTGCTCAGATTTTGCTCCCTTGACAGTTACGTGTGGATGACGAGAAATGGATTCCTGCAAGGAAAAAATAATAATAATTTGGTGACAAAGCACATGCTTTGCTTGTAAAAACCTAGATTTAATACTATAAAAGGCTGTGCCCCAACTAGTGTAAAACAGAAGTGGGAAACTTGTCAACCTCTACAATTTGCTGAACTACTACTTTTAGCAGCCATCCAGTGTGGTTAAGTGAAATGGTGAGCAAAGCTGGGAGTTACAGTAGAGCAACATATGGCAGAAGACAGATTTCCCGCTCTTGATGGAGATAATAATTATACGGACCAATGATCTGAACATTGCACTGCAGCTTCAGGTATTGTTGTGGTCATCCTGTTCGTCCTTCCATTACATCATTGCCTCCCAAACGTTCTCCTTCATTATCTACTGTAAAATCACTTATCAGAAGGTCTTATTGAACTGCAAGAATGGGTCATGAGTGCCTTCCTTCTAGCATTGTCATAACTTTGAACAGTTGCTGAAAGAATGGTCATAACTCAATGACATATTGTAAAAAGTGCAATCACTGAATGATCTCCTCCTTAAGATACAGGAGGATCTGGACAGACTCGAACACTGGGCACTATCTAACAAAATGAAATTCAATGGTGAAAAAAGTAAGGTTCTACATTTAGGCAGGAAAAACCAAATACACAGGTATAGCATAGGGGATACCTTGCTCAATAGTAGCAACTGTGAGAAAGATCTCGGAGTCCTAGTGGACAATACACTTCAATATGAGCCAGCAGTGTGCTGCAGCTGCCAAAAAAGCCAACACAGTGCTAGGCTGCATTAACAGAGGGATAGAATCAAGATCACATGAAGTACTAATACCATTTTACAATGTGTTGGTAAGGCCACACCTGGAATACTGCATCCAGTTTTGGTCACCACGATATAAAAATGATGTCGAGACTCTAGAAAGGGTACAGAGAAGAGCAACAAAGATGATTGGGGGACTGGAGGCTAAAACATATAGGGAACGGTTGCTGGAATTGGGTATGTGTAGTTTAACGAAGAGAAGGGTGAGGGGTGACATGATAGCAGTGTTCCAATTTCTCAGGGGCTGCCACAAAGAAGAGGGAGTCAAGCTATTCTCCAAAGCACCTGAAAGCAGGACAAGAAGCAACGGATGGAAACTGGTCAAGGAGAGAAGCAACCTAGAACTAAGGAGAAACTTCCTGACAGTTAGAACAATTTACCAGTGGAACAACCTGCCTCCAGAAGTGGTGAATGCTCCAACACTGGAAGTTTTTAAGAAGAGACTGGCCAGCCATTTGTCTGAAACGGTATAGGGTTTCCTTCCTGAGCAGGGGGTTGGACTAGATGACCTCCAAGGTCCTTTCCTCCTCCTCCTCCTCATTATTATTATTATTATTATTATTATTATTATTATTATTATTATTATTATTATTAGTAGTAGTAGTAGTAGTATTACTAGTATTATTAGTATTAGTATTATCTTTATGTCATGGCAACAAATTACCATTGGTAATTTCATCATTATTTTGTCTTAATAGGAATACTTTGGGAGATTTTCAAATGTATGTTAGCACCCATGGCAGTTTTAAGTCAATTTAAATATCCCTATTATAATAGATAACAGGGTAACAAAATAACAAAACAGAATAACAGAATAACAACAGAGTTGGAAGGGACCTTGGAGGTCTTCTAGTCTAACCCACTGCTCAAGCTGAAAACCCTATACCATTTCAGACAAATGGTTGTCCATTCTCTTCTTAAAAACTTCCAACGTTGGAGCAACCACAAATTTTGAAGGCAAGTTGTTCCACTATAATGATATAATATATAAGTTGTTCCACTATAATGATATACAGTAATATATAATAATGATATTATATAATATATAATATAAGGATATAATATATGTTCCACTATGATGATATGATGATAATCAATCTGGGTAACATTACCCAAAGAAAAAGCATTTTAGCCAATTTTGGGTAATGTACTCAGGTTTGTAAAACACTGCATTATGTATGGAAACACTTTTTAAAGGATATTTGCTAGGAAAAACCAATTTCTCTCTTCTCCAAATAGCCATTTCCTTTCTCATGTGAGAATCTGATACGAATAGGCAGTCTTAATCACTGCTACTCCACGGGGACCAAACTCAAATCTCTAACAGCCTCTTGCCCCACCCTGGACTATCGCTCTTGGTCATAAAAAGAATCCAAGGAAATAAGTCTTTAATCTTGAAGGATTTAAAAAATATTGACTCAGCAAACAGTGCTTTGATGCTATCCACTTATATGGTGATATTCCAGTACTAACTTAGAATAATGGTTTTATATATATAAGCAAATGGTCATCTATTTATAATAAGCCAGAGGGCCATTAAAGGCAAGGTGTTGCATACATTATAGATATGTTATGTATATATAATGAGCAATTTCTTAAAATAAATTTTGGAGAGCAGTATTTTCTATAAACAGGCCGGCTAATTTTCTTTCCTTTTAAGAACATGCAATTAAATGGAGAATAGGCTGCCCAAAAAAAAGGAGGGAGGGCCTATGAAAATGCACCTGCACTTTTTTGTCTATTTAAATATAAAGCAATTAAATTGATTCTGGCATGTTTCCTACATTAGTCTGAATGTCATAAAGCAAGCTTTCATCCACTTATCGTGGCCTATTTTTCCCTCTTTTGCTTTGGTGTAAGTGCGATCTACAGCCGTAAATTGTGCAGCACCCAGTTCCTTTTTAAACACTGTTTTCAAAAGCAGGAGGATTAAATCTATATAGCTGGAACTTAATTCTGACCTGAAGGGCAACTGCCTCATTGCATTCGCTCTTAAGGTGAAATCTAGTAACTAGAAGCAATGCCAATCCATCATGACAGAGACAAAGTCTTCTCTTTGAAGGATATGCCCTGATGATGAACTCCAGGTTCTTTCCCCTGTGGGACTCAGTTTAGTATAGCATCTCTCTCTCTCTCTCTCTCTCTCTCTCTCTCTCTCTCTCTCTCTCTCTCTCTCTCATTTTGTGCCCAAAGCCAGCTTGGATGAGATGGGTGGCAAACAAATTAGATAGATAGATAGATAGATAGATAGATAGATAGATAGATAGATAGATAGATAGATAGATAAAAAGAAAGAAGTAAAGAAGTAAAGAAAGGATAGAGGATGGGGGAAGGAAGGAAGGAAGGAAGGAAGGAAGGAAGGAAGGAAGGAAAGAAGGAAGGAAAGAAGGAAGGAAAGAAGGAAGGAAGGGAGGGGAAGATGTACCACTGATTAAAGTCTTCTTCTGATGCTATCAAAAGGAAAGTCCTTCCAGCTTTCTCTCCCTAACTGGTGTGCATGAGAGAGAGAAAGAAAGAGAGAAAGAGAGAAAGAAAGAGAGAGGGAGAGCGAATGAGTTCAGAGGAAAGAAGTAGAAGAGCACAAGGTATTAGAAGGCATTGTTATCTGAATCTGCCTTGATCTACCCATAAAATCCCTTGTGTGGATTGATTGCATAACCATTGCTTTGTCTTAGACTAGAGCTATGCACCAGCCAGAATCTTTTGGTCTGGCTCCAATTCAGTGTCTTTGGAAAATAACTTGATTTGGTCTGAACTGAGTCAGAGGCCACCTAGTTCAAAGTCTACCTTCTTAGTTTCCTTTTTTTGTTTTTAAAAGAAGGAAACATCTGAAATAGTGCTCCTTTTGTTCAGATAACTTTATATGTCATTTGCAGGCTTAGTTGTCCTTCCTGTGAAGCTACACATACACGCATACTCACATGCACACACACTTTTTCACTACTTTTGCATATAGAGTATGCACCATATATGGTGACTCCATATAGACTTTATCATTTGATGGGATAATGCAGGGGTCTTCAATCTTGCCCCTTTTATGACTTGTAGACTTCAGCTCCCAGAATTCTGAGGAATTCTGGGAGTTGAAGGCCACAAGTCATAAGAGGGCCAAGTCTGAAGACCCCTGGGATATTTATTATTTATTTATTAATTTAATTTGTATACCGCCCTTCTCCCGAAGGACTCAGGGCGGTGAACAGGGCAATACATAAAAACAAGATACAAAAATTAAAAATTATTAAAAAGTAATTAAACAGTGCCCATAATAAATTAATACAGATTAACAGTTAAAATCCATTTATAAAATCCAACCCCGTCCCATCAGGCCAAGCCAGCTTGTTCAAAAAGATGGGTTTTAAGATCGCGCCGGAAGGAGCGGAGATCGGGCGCCATCCGGAGCTCGACCAGAAGATGGTTCCAAAGATCCGGTGCACCCACAGAGAATGCCCTCCCCCTGGGGGCCACCAGTCAGCATTCTTTGACCGGTGGCACCCTGAGGAGGCCCTCTCTGTGGGAGCGTACTGGGCAGAGGGAAGTTGACGCCGGCCACAGGTGCTCCCCAAGGTATTCCGGACCCATGCCATGTAGGGCTTTGTAGGTCATTACTAACACCTTGAACCTCACCCGGAAGTCAACTGGTAGCCAATGCAGCTCGCGGAGCAAAAGTGTGACATGGGAGTGTCGGGAAACTCCCAACACAACTCTCGCGGCTGCATTCTGTACCAGTTGGAGCCTCCGAGTGGTCTTCAAGGGTAGCCCCATGTAGAGAGCGTTGCAGTAGTCAAGACGAGAGGTCACGAGCGCATGAGTGACCGTACGTAAGGCATCCCGGTCTAGATAGGGCCGCAACTGGCGCACTAGGCGAACCTGGGCGAAGGCCCCCCTAGTCACAGCTACTATATGGTCTTCTAAGGAAAGCTGTGAATCTAGGAGGACTCCCAAGTTGCGAGCCCTATCTACAGGGAGTAATAACACCCCCCATAGTGAGGGGTGGGATATCCTGAATATACCGAGATGCCGGTACGCACAGCCACTCAGTCTTGTCAGGGTTGAGTCGAAGCCTGTTCCTCCCCATCCAGACCCGGACCGCCTCCAGGCATCGGGACATCACGTCGAGGGCATCACTGGGGTTGTTTGGGGTCGAAATGAAAAGCTGGGTATCATCAGCATAATATCTTTGAAAATGAAAAGATACTACAAAGAGCTAGTTTTGTCTAGTGGTTAAGGTGCCAGGCTAGAAATCAGGAGATTGTGAATTCTAATACTACTTTAGGCATGACAGATGGATAATCTCTCTCTCTCTGTCTAAACTCAACTAATCTCATAGTCAGCCATCCCGAGTTATTTATCAAAATAATAAAGCCGGGAAATAAATAAATAGATAATTAAAAAATGAATTTGGCAAATAACCTGGTAAAGATGGAAGTGGGAATTGAAACTGAGCCTCTGTTAATTCTGATTGTTTTTTTTTAAAGAGGCAAGTTTCTATAATATTTGTTCTTTTAGAGAAAATCTGATGTCTTTTACCTAAAGTGAAGGACTTTCCCAAAATAACACGATTAGAGAGCCCTCACTATGTCATCCCCTTAGTGATTAGGAGGTGGACCTCTGATTCACTCCTCTCCATTTACTTTCCTTCTTCATTTTGGCATTTCACAAAGAATTGAAAGTACCTTTTTTTTTTTAACGGAAGGGATTTCTTAGAAGTTCAGCTCTTAGAGGTGCTGATTTGTACAAAAAAGTACTCTGGACAGTCAAGTTTGATTTGGGCTTTTGCAGGATTTGTTCTTTAGCTCATATAGTCACAAAATCACTTTAAGAGCTGAGTTTGGATTAAATAGCTCCAATAAACAGTTTCACTAAAAGAGAACTTTGGGCGTTTGACAGAGATTCCCTAAACTGATTTCTAGCATCAGTGGGAAAACAAACAAACATTTTTAGGAAATTCTGGTGAAAAATACTTCCCACCTCCCCCCCCCACTGTGCCCCCCCTCCATTGGTTTTAATGTTTGTTTTTAAGTTTTTATGTTTTAGATTTTATATAACTTTAAGCCGCCCAGAGTTACTCTATGGTAATATGGACAGCCAATAAAATTTATGAATGAATGAATGAATGAATGAATAAATAAATATTATTTTTAAGAGTCAAGTGTTTCTAAAACAATTTATGTGGCTTAGAATTTTTGATAGTGCAGCTATTTTGGATACTTAATGATTTACAAGTATTGTGTGAATCCAGAATATGGGGTGCAATATAGACCAGCCTCTTTGTGATGCACTCCAGGCAATGGGACTATGCCATGGCTAAATAACATATTCTGGTTGCTGAACCTCACAAGGATCTCCCAGCAAGAAGCAGCAGCATGAGTACCAAAAATAAAAATAATGGTTACCACTTTATTCTGTTACACCGTATGGAATAAATAAATTTAAAAAGTGGGTTAAATCAGTTAAACCATTATCCACTTGTGTGTTCTGGTTCTGGAGTCCTATCAGCCAAAAGTAGCTGGGCTGAAGAAGAGGTTTCTATTCTCATCCGCCCGTCTTTTCTCTGAAGAATTTTTCTTTAGACGTTTTATTTCAACTTAGAATTAACTTTTATTCAAGTTTTTTGGCCTCTGTTCTTGACCCCCTGGAACTTCCACATAGCTCGTGTATTTCTTTCTCTCTTAAACTGTGACTTGGGAATTGGATTGTGCAAGAATTTGGCTGAACTCTTCCCAGTTTGCAGGTTTTTTCCTCTGTAAATAAATCTAGCATCAGTGCAATGCATCCTTTCAGACTGATGGGTATAAGGGATCAATTTTCATCCCCCTCCCTGGGAAATCCAATAAAATATTGGAAAATGCATTTCTTGGTTGTGAATGATAAACAGATATACCTTTAGTATTATTCAAACTATTTTTCAAACGAAATGGTTAATCCAGTATAATCCTTTTAGCTCTGACACAGAATAAATGGTTAAAGCAAGCAGGAACCTATTAGAAATCAATGTCTTTTTACTAAACAGGGCTGAGGCTGCAAATCTAACACTCAGCCTTGTGCATATGTTTTTTTTCCCCCTCTCTCTCCTTGCTTTACCTTTAATACCTTTAAAACTAGTCTCTGCTTCTCCACTACAGTTTGCAGTTTTAAACTACAGTACTAATTAACCAACAGTATGCAATTACTTTGCACAATTGAACGACCTAAAGACCTTTCCCCTCTGTTATATCTTCTTAATTTTCTTCTTATAGCAAAGAAGGACCTTTATGCTTTTTATTTATTCCTCCTGCTTTTATTTAACACTCCCCCCCTCCTTTCTGTCTTTACACTCAGTTTTGGGGCACCCATTTCCCTTCCGTATACCATATCTTTCTAAGGTATTCATCTGTATTCCTTTTCACATTTTCTTTTTAGTTTGTTCTTCCTTCCTGCTTTTTCTACCTTCGCAATCATATTTCTGTTCTGATTCTGTTCCCCTAAATCAGACATGTCAAAACTCGTGACATCACCTGACATCGTGCAACGTATCGGGACGGTTTTGCCATTGCCAGCAATGGGGTGGGTGTGACTTAAGGATGATGCATTCAGCCCACGGGCCGGCAGTTTGACACTTCTGCAAATGTTGATCTTCCTTGCTGATTAGCATTTAGGGTCCTTAATCTTGAGCCTGTCTTATCTCTACAGTCTTTACAACAGTCTATCTCATACTCTGATATCTTACTTCCTATTTACTCTGAGGGTCCTACTTTCTCTCATTCCTTCAATAATTGCAACCTCCTATCTTCTTGCCATAATTCCCCTGGCACTCAAATACTAGTTGTTGTTGTTAGTTGCGAAGTCATGTCTGACCCATCGCAACTCCATGGACAACATTCCTCCAGGCCTTCCTGTCCTCTACTCTTCTGGAGTCCATTTAGGCTCATGTCTACTGCTTCAGTGACTCCATCTAGCCACCTCATTCTGTGTCATCCCCTTCTTCTCTTGCCCTCAACCTTTCCCAGCATTAGGCTCTTCTCCAGTGAGTCCTTCCTTCTCATTAGGTGGCCAAAGCATTTGAGTTTCAACTTCAGTATCTGGCCTTCTAAAGAGCAGTCAGGGTTGATCTCCTCTAGGACTGACCGGTTTGATCGCCTTGCAGTCCAAGGGACTCGCAGGAGTCTTCTCCAGCAACATAGTTCAAAGGCCTCAATTCTTTGGTGCTCAGCCTTTCTTATGGTCCAACTTTCACTGCCATACATTGCAACTGGGAAGACCATAGCCTTGACTATATGCACTTTTGTTGACAGGGTGATGTCTCTGCTTTTTAGTGTGCTGTCTAGATTTGCCATGGCTTTCCTCCCAATTTCTAGGCTGCAGTCCCCATCTGCAGTGATCTTGGAGCCCAGAAAAATAAAATCTGTCACTACCTCCATTTCTTCCCCATCTATTTGCCAGGAATTAAGAGGGCCGGATGCCATGATCTTGGTTTTCTTAATGTTAAGTTTCAAGCCAACTTTTGCACTCTCCTTCTTCACTTGCAACAATAAGCTCTTTAATTCCTCTTCACTTTCTGCCATTAGAGTGCATATCTTAGGTTCTTGATATTTCTCCCAGCAATCTCAATTCCAACTTTTGATTCATCTAGCCCTGCTTTCTCATGATGTGCTCTGCATATAAGATAAACAGGCAGGGTGATAGTATACAGCCTTGCTGGACTCCTTTCCTAATTTTGAACCAATCAGTGGTTCCTTGTCCAATTCTCACTGTTGCTTCTTGACCCGCATATAGGTTTCTCAAGAGACAAATAAGATGGTCTGGTACTCCCATCTCTTTAAGAACTTGCCACATTTTTTTGTGATCCACACAATCAAATGCTTTAGCATAGTCAATGAAGCAGAAGTAGATGTTTTTCTGGAACTCTCTAGCTTTCTCCATGATCCAGTGTATGTTGGCAATTTGATCTCTAGTTCCTCTGCCTCTTCGAAATCCTGCCTGTACTTCTGGTAGTTCTCGATCCACATACTGCTGGAGTCTAGCCTATAGGATTTTAAGCATAACTTTACTAGCATGTGAAATGAATGCAATGGTGCAATAGTTTGAACATTCTTTGGCACTGCCTTTCTTTGGAATTGGAATGTAAACTGATCTTTTCCAATCCTGTGGCCACTGTTGAGTTTTCCAAATTTGCTGGTAAATTGATTGTAGCACTTTTACTGCATCATCTTTTAAGATTTTGAATAGCTCAGCTGGAATATTGTCACCTCCACTAGCTTTGTTGTTGCTCAGCTTTCCTAAAGCCCACTTCACTTCACATTCTAGGATGTCTGGTTTGAAGTCAGTGACCACCTCATCATGGTTATCAGGGATGTTAAGCTCATTCTTGTATAGTTCTTCTGTGTAATTTTCCACCTCTTCTTAATCTCTTCTGCTTCTGTTGAGCCCCTGCTATTTTGGTCCTTTATCTTGCCCATTTTTGCATATCTTCATATTTCCAATTTTCTTGAAGAGATCTCTGGTCCTCTCTATTCTATTGTTTTCTTCTATTTCTTTGCACTGTTCATTTAAGAAGGCATTCTTATCTCTTCTAGCTATTCTCTGAAATTCTGCATTCAACTGGGTGTATCTTTCTTTTTCTCCCCTGCCTTTCGCTTCCCTCCTTTCCTCAACTATTTGCAAAGCTTCCTCAGACAGCCATTTTGCTTTCTTGCATTTCTTTTTCTTTGGGATGGTTTTAGTTGCTACCTCTTGTACAATGTTGTGAACCTCTGTCCATAGTTCTTCAGGCACTCCGTCTATTAGATCTAATTCCTTAAATCTATTTGTCACCTCTACTGCATATTTGTCAGGGATATGATTTAATTCATACCTGAGTGGCCTAGTGCTTTCCCCTACTTTCTTCAATTTAAGCCTAAACTTTGCAATGACAAGCTCATGGTCTGAGCCACAGTCAGCTCCTGATCTTGTTTTTACTGACTGTATAGAGCTTCTCCATCTTTGGCTGCAGAGCACATAGTCAATCTAATTTCTGTGTTGACCGTCTGGTGATGTCCATGTGTAGAGCCGTCTCTTGGGTTGTTGGAAAAGAGTGTTTGCTATGACCATCATATTCTCTTGACAAAATTCTATCACCCTGTGCCCTGCTTCATTTTGTACTCCAAGGCCAAACTTGCCTGTTATTCCGGTTACCTTTAGCATTCCAATCCCCCATGATCATAAGGACGTCATTTTTTGATGTTAATTCTATAAGGTGCTGTAGGGCTTCATAGAACCAGTCAATTTCATCCTCTTCAGCACCAGTGGTTGGGGCATAGACTTGGACTATGTGATATTGCCTTGG
Source organism: Vipera ursinii (assembly GCF_947247035.1). Taxonomy (NCBI): domain Eukaryota; kingdom Metazoa; phylum Chordata; class Lepidosauria; order Squamata; family Viperidae; genus Vipera; species Vipera ursinii. The sequence continues at coordinate 16,170,271 of NC_139516.1, forward strand.
ATTTGCACTGAGATCATTCTGTCATTTTGGGGATTGTATCCCAGTATGGCTTTTCCTACTTTTTTATTGACTATGAAGGCTACTCCATTTCTTCTGAGGGATTCTTGCCTGCAGTAGTATACCTGATGGTCATCTGAATTAAATTCACCCATTCCTTTCCATTTTAGTTCACTGATACCTAAGATGTCGATGTTCAGTCTTGTCATCTCTTGTTTGACCACGTCCAGCTTTCCTTGATTCATGGATCTTACATTCTAGGTTCCTATGGAGAAAAAAATCTTTACAGCATCAGAGTTTCCTTTCACCATCAGATACATCCATAGCTGAGCATCCTTTCAGATTTGGCCCAGTCACTTCATTCTTTCTGGTGCTACTAGTACTAGCCCTCTGCTCTTCCCCACTAGCATAGTGGACACCTCCTGACCTGAGGGGCTGATCTTCCAGCATCATATTGTTTTGCCTTTTGGTACTGTCCATGGGGTTTTCATGGCAAAGATACTGGAGTGGGTTGCCATTTCCTTCTCCAGTGGATCACATTTTGTCAGAACTCTCTGCTATGACCTGTCCATCTTGGATGGCCCTGCCCGGCATAGTTCATATCTTCGTTGAATTATGCAAGCCCCTTCGCCACGTCAAGGCAGTAATCCATGAAGGGGCAAATACTAGTAATTGCTCCCAAATGTTAACCCCAAATTGAGGCTGATCTTATTTCTCAATTTAAATCCCATCTGAGAAGTGTTGGGTGAGATGGGCTATTTTTCTGTTCTTCATGAAATCATTGGGCTGGAAGGGACCTCAGACATCTTCTAGTCCAACTCCCTTACCAAAGCAGGGGACCTTATTGCATCCTAGACAAAAGATTGTTCACCTCCAAATCTGGGATGCAAGCTGTTCCATTGATTAATTGCTTTACTGTCAGGAAATTTCTCCTTCTACTGTCAGGCTGGATCTTTTTTTAATGAGCTTCCACCCACATTACTTCTGTTCTGCTCTCAGGTGCTTTGGAGGATAAGTAAACCCTCACTTCTCTGGTAGTCTCAGATACCAGAAGACAGCTATCCTGTCATTTTAGACTTTAAGACAGTTAAAGTTTAAGGTTTATTAAATTTTTATACCGCCCTTCTCCCGAAGGACTCAGGGCGGTGAACAGGGCATATCATAAAACTACAAAAATACAAAAGTTAAAAAAGAATTAAATTATTGCCCACAGTAAAAACAATAGAAAATATATATAAATATTAAAACCCTAAGTAACTCCCCATCAGGCCAGGCCAGCTTGTTCAAATAAATGGGTCTTTAACCTGCGCCGGAAGGAGCGGAGATCCGGTGCCATCCGGAGCTCAACCGGCAGCTGATTCCACAAAGCCGGAGCACCCACAGAGAAGGCCCTCGCCCTGGGGGCCACCAGCCGACATTCTCTGACTTAAGTTAACTTAAACAAACTAAGAGAGAGATGAGGAAGGATTCCATGGATGGAAATCCTGAAGGAAAAACATGGGATGCACGGGAAACTCTGAAAAGCAAAATATTAAAGGTCCCAAACAAAAACAATACCACAGAGAAAGAAACAAAAGATGAGACCACCATGGTTGCACAAAAAGCTTTCCTGACAAACTGAGGGACAAGAGGGACAAGTATAAAAAAATGAAAACAAGGGCATATAACTAAAACAGAATACCAGTAAATAGCCTGAAACTGCAGGGATGGAGTCAGTAAGTTTCAAAAATGGCAAAATTCTTTTTCAAAAAGGGGGGGGGAAGAGAAAGAGAGATTGAATTATTTACAAGTTAGTCCAATAGCTTGGTGCTATGTCCAATCACATGCATACTTTAATTTGCATAAAACTATAAAGAGTGACATAGCCTCTCTCCTTCTTAAGCCTTTTTTTGGCTTCTAGTAAATCAACCTCTGTTTATTCTGGTCTCCCACTCAATTGTAGCCAAGGAAAATGTTTTTTTCTATAATGGTCTAATTCAGGCTAGAGCTGTATACTTGACAATCATAAATCAGCCCTAGCAGAAGACTGTATATCTTAAATGGTTCATTGGGTGCCATGCTAGTTACCTCTTTTACCCCATTTTTATAGTAATGTAATTCACTTTCTTTCTTTCTTTCTTTCTTTCTTTCTTTCTTTCTTTCTTTCTTTCTTTCTTTCTTTCTTTCTTTCTTTCTTTCTTTCTTTCTTTCCTACCTTTATTACTCTTACAAGTAACTCAAGGTGGCAAACATATCCAACACACCTTCCTCCCCCAATTTTCCCCACAACAATAACCCTGTGAGGTGGGTTGGATTGAGAGACACAGTGACTGGTTCAAAATCACCCAGCTGGCGCTAAGGCAAGACTTGAACTCACAATCTCCCACTTTCTATCCTGGTACCATTCAGTGAAATTCAGTGATATATAACAGTGATCTATTTAGTGGTCAATCAGTGATATAACTGATTTATTTTGACCCAGCTTGGTCCAGGGCTCATTGCACACCTATATTGGTTTAGTTACCTTGCAGAGGCACATTTGCTGTTAAAAAAAAAGGCCAAATCTGAAAAGGTATTGAGATTCGAAATGAGGTTCGAAGCTATGTTTTTGGATAAATTAAACAATTTACCTCCTAAAAAGCAGACCAGTTAAGACCATTTGGTAGGATGATAGGAATGCATGGAACCCTATCAATCTGGCTGATATCACTGCTATAACATATTCCAATTTACCCAATGTTTCCACAAGCACCATCACACCATAAAAATGCAGATGCTAGGGTTTTACAATGTGTTTATTTTTTTTCTAAGCAACCCATTATCTCTAATACTTTTATGTATCTTTTATTTCTGTGCATTTTTTCCTGAATATGAATGCTTTTCTCATGCAAATGCAATCCATTTGTATACAAGTGTCTCCAATGTTTTGTTTTGCATGGAGTTTCTTTACTGAAAATAATAGACTCAGGAGAACTCTATAGTTGCCTTGCAGTTTATGAAGGGTCCACTATAACCGATGCTAGCTTTCTGAGGTAAAATAAATCTGTGATGAACTTTCTTAAAAATACCTTGGGATGGTTATATCCTTGCTTCTTTCCAACACTATATGGAATAGTTCATATTCCTACCTCTGCCACCTCAGTATCCTTGACTGTTGCTAAGCCTTTATCATCATCTGATAATATGATGTAATAAAGAATAGGCATTGTAATAGTCATAACAACTCTCCAGTTAGGAAAGTTTGATCTATTTGAGGAACAGATACTTAGAGCTGTCAAGGTAGATTGAGTTAAAAAGCCATTAAGTTGTAATGCAGAAGGTATTTTGTGGGATAGAAAAAAAATCAAGTTAGATTTTCACAAATGGAAAATAAGAATAACTCAAAGAACTGAGTTTTGATTAATGACCACTCTTAAATATAGAAGGGTGGGGGCATTTTATTGCTGCAGAACAAAAATAAACCATACTTTCAACATTCTCCTGTTAAACTAGTCTCCTCCTCCTCCTCCTCCTCCTCCTCCTCCTCCTCCTCCTCCTCCTCCTCCTCCTCCTCCTCCTCCTCCTCCTCCTCCCTCTCCTCCTGCTCATTGAACCTTCCAAAGATAACTTACAGATCATCTCTCTTACTCAATGCAGATTAAAGAAAGTAGCCAAACTTATTTCTTCTTAAGCAATGATACATGAAACTTGATTCAACTGTTGATTTGGAATGGGCATGCAAATTATTATACTGAATGATAAGGGAAAATGAATTTCTTTTCAGGTTACTGGGAGATTTTGCTATGCCATTTAATTATATAAAGTTGACAGTTTGAAACAGAATTATTAGACTTGGAGGCTACCTTGGCTTCCCAATAACAATTCATCACGCTATGACAAACAGTACAAACAAATAGCAAACCAGTAAATCAACAGGCCAAGGATCTGTTTTGCAACCAAGGAGATATATCATGGGCCATGAGATTGGATATCAGTACAATGCTATTTGCATGCACCAGACTCATTTTGGAGATCTATGAACCAAGTCCAAATTGCCTGCACAGCATCCCTGATATCATTTGCACTGCTTGCATATGTTCCTATGCACAGTTCACAGATAATGCTGACCTATGTAATGATCTGTTACAGATTTTGAGTATATGAGAGTTAATTCCAAGAAAAAATGATGGTTAATAAACCAAAGCTGGAGGGCATCACATTTTAAGCTAAGCCAAAGAATCATCCTTCAATCCATCCGTCCACCCACCCACCCACTCACCCTCCACCTATTCAATTATGTCTTGTCCCATACTGCAGCTTTATACAGTAGCAAAAAAAATCCCATATTTGAATCATTTCCATTTATATTTTTATTTCTATAAACAAGATATTGTTTTTACATTGTAGTAATAGCTACACAAGAAACAGTTGGGTGCAGAGGTTAAAGGCACTGGATTATAAACTGGGAATCTTAGAATACTAATTCTGCCTTAAGCATAGCTGACTTTGGGCCAGGAAGAAGGGAATGGCAAGCCACTATGAAAATGTAGGGCAAAAAACCTGCATGAATGTTGCCAGGCATCAAGACTGACTTGAAAATCACCCCCCCCAAAAAAGCTACATAAGTAATTCATTTATTTTTAAGTCTGTTATATGTATGTATTTGTATGTCATGTTTGTATGCCTGCCCATCTCAGAGCACAAATCTGGGCAGCTCATCAAAACTACAAAACATAAAAAACTATAAAACATAAACTGAAAGCCAGGAACATCCATCATTCTAAGATACCCCAAAAGCCATCCAGAGGCTCTCAACAATGTACTCCAGTGCCTGGATGAAGAACCAAGTCTTGATGGCTTTCTGGAAAGCTAAAAATGGGGGGGGGGCTTCTGGATTGCTGGAAGATATATTTTACAAGGTAGGGGCAGCCTTGGAAAAAGCACATTTCTGAGGCCTGACTTCAGGCAGCATTTCAGGAAAGGGAGCTGAGGCCTGCCTTCCTTATCAGTTACGAAAGTCCCACAAGCAACATGGTCCATATACAATGATTTTATATATAACACTATCCATTAGTAAGAACAGTTAAAGATGCTGAGCTTGTCATCTGGAAAACTGATAGTCCAAGTTCAAGAACTGAGCAATGTACGATGGAGTGAGCTCCCATTATCTGTTCTAGCTCTTGCCTACTTAATAGTTCGAAAGCATGCAGATGCAAGTAGATAAATAGGTACCACTTTGATGTGAAGGTAACAGCATTCTATGCACTTCGGCATATAGTCATGCTGGCCACATGTCCATGCCGGTTCCCTTAGCTAAGAAACAGCACCAAATATGACTGGATAGGGGAAACCTTTATTTGTACCTGCTTTTTTCTTGAGAAATGTTTATGGCAATATTTTTTAAAGCTTAATAAAATGCACTACTTCCCCCTCTCATTTTGAGGAATCTTGGCTAACATAAAGAGCTGGAACATTTTTTTCTGCCACAAATTTGATGTGAAGAGGCAGCTTAAGACTTTCCTTTCTTTTGCTTTCAAGTACTGTTTATGTATTTTTCTTTGAGGGTATTTTACATTTTCAAATTACAGCAAAATTGCTTTGGGATAGTAAAATGCCTATCCCCCCCTCATTAAGTATATGTAAATGTTATTGCTTCATAAATTAATTTTATATTATAATTGCACAGAAACAATGTAACTGGGGTGAATTGTGTTATTTGCACAAGAGGCCAACCTTCCTATAAAGCCCATTATAATATGGGGAAAAGAAAGGGAAAAAAGTTCAGATTCTTCTCTGTTGTTGAGAAAGAGCATTGTCTCACACTGTGACATGGAAAAGGCAAGGATCTGGGAAAGTGATAGGAATAATAATGAAATAAAGAAAAAGTAAACTAAAAGTGTGAATATCTCTCCTAATGCTCAATGAAGAAATGTCTTAAACCTTGCAGTGACACCTCCAATTCAGCTCAGACTAAAAGTAGATTATACTTTACTGTAATGTGATCGAAAAGCAGCTTCTTAAAAATTCTTTATTAAAGAATGACTTTGGGCCGCAATCCAATAGGATGAGAGTAGTTATTTAACAAGCTGCTATGATCTGCAGCTGTGATCTAAACCTATTTCAAGTCATTGCTAATATATTATTAAGAGATAAATTTGAAGGAGCTTTTTAGGGTTACTAATCTGATCTGCAAAACTCTGAATGATCTCTAGATGGCAGTGAAATATTTGAGCTTTGTGGGTCTTTTGTTCCCACCTAATGGTCATTTGGAATTTTGCAACTCTGATATGTTAATCTTGGAGCACTTGGAGCAATATTCTCAGTAGGAGTTGAAAAAAAATGGAGTTTAAGTTTCCTTAGTTTATTATTCCACTTAAAAGTTCTCATGTTTAGACAAATGTATACATCTGCTTCTTAAGTCTGCATTTCACAGCAATTGTAATTTGGAAAATGGTTAAGCAACAAGTCTATTTGGTGGCTACTTCAAACTCCACTGGAACAGGTTTTTTAAATCTAGTAATATTAATACGTATAACCAATTATATTAGACTTCATGGACAAAAAGATCAATCCAGTAGCCTACTTGGTCCACTATCCTATTTTTCATGAAAACTAAGAGGAAGCCTGTGGAAAATGCATAGAAAACAATACCCTTTTTAGGTAAAAAATCTCTAAGAGTTGCTGTCCAGATCCATTGGATCTCTTCTATCTAGAATTGTCCTATAAAACCTAACGTCTACTTGAGAGGTTTTTTGTTGTTGTTGTTAATTTTCAGGTCCTCTTTGAAGCAGTTTGGCTTAGTACCCAATATTCTACCTTGTTTTGGTAAATTTCATGGTTATAGATTGTCTGCAGAAAATAAAAAGTTATAGATATCTGAATATTCTAAATCTAGAAACAAGAATAGAAGTATACACTGACCAAAAGATTCCAAAGCAAGTCATTTCTCAGGTGTAAAAAAACCGAGGCTCATTTTAAGTTCCAGTGAAACTGATTTATTGCTCATACCTATGCAAAGGAATCTACTGGACTAATGGTCAGCACTAATTTGGTGCTAGAAGAGAGTAACCAGAATTGAAGAGGGGTTGAACCTAGTTCATTTGTGGCTTTGAAGCTACTCTACACTGATTCCTCTTTTGACTCTGTCCCCAGTCTCTGCCACTCCTTCTTCTACATCATGGTAAAGAATGAGTGACTGATGATTTTGGTCAATTAATTTTTTACTACTTTCCTAATTATCTTAAGAGTGAACTGCTGCTTGTTCCCAGATACCAAGAATCATACTCCATAATCAAAAGTCTCTTTCTCAATCCCAACTGGTCAAAATCAGATTAGCTATTAAATTATAATAGTGGGAAAGAGCTACAGGAATTAACCACTACCATATACTGAAAAAATATACCACAAGCAAGAGGTCATAACTTTTATCCTGGTTTTGTTTGAATGTGGTTTCACAGTCTTTTATTTTTCAAACAGAATTCCAAAGTAGAATATAGATTCCAAAATAGTGCCATGTGCCACAACACACACACACACACACACACACACACACACACACACACACACACACACACACTTCCTCCAAAGGAACAGTTAGCAAATTTGTTTTTATGAAACCCCTGAAGGTTTTCACAAAATGATAAGTCAGCATCATTTTTTAGCTATAGCTGATCACATTTATTGCTAATTCTTAAAACTTTTCCTTAAAAGAAAACAAGTAAGAACCTGCACTGCTCCCTCAGGAATAGTGGTTATTTCCCTCAGTTTGGTAATTCGATTCTGATTTGTAAACTTGTGCAGCTGTAGTATAATAGTTATTAAAAATAATAGAGTGGGCAGTCAACTCTAATCTGTCTTCAGGAAAGTGAAAACTGCTTGCTGCCACAGGTAGAGTAAATCCAGGCTGTTTTTATTAAATAAATGTGATATTTCAGGACCTAGAAAAATTGAAGGATTTTATAATTGAACAATTTAGCCTATATGAAAGAGGAATGAAGACTTTCAATTTAAGCATAAGGGGTACATGCAAGCAAAAACAAAAAAAAAGATAAAAAAAAGATATGCTAGTAAAAAAGAAACTGGAGAAGTACCGTATGTGTATTTATGCTGGCTACTATATGTATAATACTGTAAATTCATGGGAAGAAAACTTTACATATAGTCCCTGACTTATGACCAGATCTTTAGTAACTGTTCAAAGTTATGATGGACCTCCCTCCCTCAAAGGTACTTGTGACCTGCTTCCAAAGTTACAGTGGCCACTCTCCATGGTCATGTGATTGCTTTTTGGGTGCTTGGCAACTGGCCCAAATTTGTGGCTGTTTGTGGTCACATGAATGCAATTTACGCTGGTTTTTTTGGAAAACTGGCATTTATTTACTGTTTTTGAACCATTGTGTAAGAGAAACTACTTGCAACTCAGGGAAAGAATTGATAAATTAGTTTCTCATTGCTTCAGTTTGTAAATTAAAATTAAAAAAATGTACCCAAACTATTTATGTTCATTTACAGTTTTCTCTAACCTGAAATTTTTGTACAAGGTGTGTTGGTTTATTTTATACAAGGTGTTGGTATGAATAATCCTGCATGCAATTTTCTCTCTGAGGTGCATTCAGAATAGGGAAGTGAGTTGAAAAAGTCAAAGTCCTCAATCCAAAGAATAAAGATGGGACTTGGGAAAAACAACCTTGAAGAAAGAAATGGTAATCCACTGCCATACTGTTATGCTTTTCAGTGGGAATTTGGGGAGGCATCTATGAAAATAGCAAGAGCTGAAGTTAATGTGAATCCTTTTTCTTCCACTTCTTGGTTCAGGAAGAACTGAGTTGGTTCATTCATTTAAAAATTGTCAGGCGTAAAAAATCTGGAACTATTATTAGGAAACAGTTATTCCAAAATGAGTACAAGTTTATTCCATGCTACCTCTAAACAAGAATCTGAATTACTACTGGTCAAGGTAAATTAGTGGTAGATAACAGTCAACGGAATTCAAGAAGAGCTGGATTTAGTTCTCTTGTGGGCACAAAAGGATTCCACACTGATTACATGCTTGACCCCTCCCACGGACTCAGCTTGATCACCTCCTACAAAATGAGAGTCAAGCAAAAATTGGCCCTTCCTTGTTTACAACCCCACAACCAACATTCAATCCCATTTTTAGGGTCAAATACCCTCTCCACTGAGGTTATAAAAATGTCTCCTTTCAAGAGGTATTGAAATTTGGAGCTGGATTTGGAATTAATTGGTTTCCTTCCTTTCCTCCTTCTCTCTCTCTTTTTTCTTGCAAACATTTTTGCGGTGTTCCTTTGGTTCAGACAGAGCATTCAGGGAATACACAGCCCATGGTTTCCTTTTCAGGCTTTCTAATTAAGAGGCTGCAGTGATTCCTCTCTTTCAGTATCTCGGTTCTTTTCTTCCATTGGGAAAGAGGCTTCTGTTTTTCTGTCTTATTCTTGATGCATTTTAAATATTATTTTTTTTGGAAAGTCTTAGTTATGTTCTTCAGCATGCTTTACTGTTTGACTGAAAATGCTGCTCCTGCTACCTATTTTTCTGTTATTTTGTGGCCTCCTTCTTCAGGTAGTCAATAATTGCTGATCTTCAAAAGCCCCCCTCAGAGAGGTTTCCTCATTCCCTGTTACTTGATTTGTTCCCTCTAAAATGTAAACCATCAGTTTGGTTCAGTGTTGATGGTACTGCTGAAGGAAGACAAAATCTGACAAAGCACAGGTAAGACTTACCTTGTGGCTTTAAAAGCTGTGAAATGGGCTTATTTTTCTACTCTTAATGCCATCTGCGGATAGCTGCTCAGCAGGTTTGTTTCAAATTACCAGAACTTTTTTTTAAAAAAAATTACAACAAACATCTTTTAAAACTGAACTCTGGCTTCACCTTTTTTCATTAAATACAATAATATGCAGTCTCATCAGCTGATTTAATTGCCTTGCATACCAACCTCAAATAATCTTTGTGCTAAATTCCTTATAAATTACTTTCTGCCTATAATTTTATTGACCTTTGTCCCATTAGTTTCAAATGTTATTTAATAAATTATATCGATTACTCACTAATTGTTTCTTTTTTGAACTTCTGGAACAATTAATCCTGTTTGATAACCTACAATGTTATAATACCAACAGAAATGGTGTTATGGGAGGCCGAGCTCATAATACCTCTTAGAGAAATGTCCTTCATTAGTATGTAATGAAATCATGGGTACGGTATCTACATATCTGAACAAGCAGAGGAGGACATGGACAACTGGAAAGGAAGACAAATTGGGGGAGGAGAAAGAGGGCATACTAACTTTTTAAGTTATATCCATGGCAAAAATTACAATGAAAACTTAAAAATGTACTCAGGCCTATATTATATTCACACATACACACACACACACACACACAGAGAGAGAGAGAGAGAGAGAGAGAGAGAGAGAGAGAGAATTATTCCAGTATCATAAATGTTGGTTTTTCAATCATAATGTTTTTTTAAACAAATCTTCATTTTCAAGAACATATCCTAGAGATAATATAAAATTTACTCTACCCTTTTCAAATTTCGCTACATGTAAAAAGGGATACATACATGAAGTGTATGAAAATCGTGTGATCTACAGACTACAGTAAACATAAATATGAAGGGGTCGACTGAAGCCAATTGCTGGAGTCAGGAAATAAATAATGTAAGTCTAGGCTGTCAAGTCAGTCAATGAATCAGTGAAAGAGAGAAGCTGACAAGGTCACAGTATATAAAAGTTTGAATAACCACTGTTATGAAACAGTCTCTCTTCCTCACAAAACCCCTAACCCACTCAAAAAGCCAGACAATATTTTATTTTAAAGCTTTTTCCCCCTCAAGCAGAATAGCTATCACTTAGTTTATTATTTAACTTATCATTTTTTCTCTCTCATCCCTCCTCTTTAGTCTGTGAAGTAGCATATTCTATCTATGGAGATTATGGGTTTTCCATCTCTGGATGATTTAGGAAGAGACTGGTCTCTTAATGGTTTAATTTTACTACACAATGTAGATAGATGGAATGGATAATACTTGTAGTACCTTCCAACTGTGTGATAGTCTGATTCAAGACCCTTTGTTACTTAAGCTAAATCATGGGTGTCAAACTCAATTTCATTGAGGGCCACATCAGCATTGCGGTTGCCCTCAGGGGACCAGGTGGGTATGGCCAGGGTGGGCATGGCCTACTGGATGGGCGTGGCTAGAGTGCATATGGCCTGCTGGGTGGGCATGGCCAGCTCTACATTGTTCGCATCAAGGGTGCCTATGGGAGCCTGGGCAGGAGTGGGACGGATCTGAGGGTCTCTGGCAGAAGGAGGGTCTCTGGGCCAAGGCCAAGGCAGTGGGGGCCGTTCCCTCACTGTTTCCAGGATGGCTTCACGGGCCACATGAAACCACTTCGCGGGCCTCATCCGGCCCCTGAGCCTTGTGTTTGACATGTCTGAGCTAAATCTTGTATTTAGGGCTCACACTCTACTTGCCAAATGTTTGGCACCTGTCATCTCCTCTTTGTGATAGGGTTGGTAAACTATCTCTTTGGCAAGTATAACCAATGAAATTATAGACCATCTTCATCTAAGAAGTTAGACATATTTTTTTGCAATTACTTAGGATCAATCTTGGTTAGACTTGTGCCAGACTTCAAAATAATTATTACAAATAATTATTACTTGTTCCAGACATCAAAATAATTATTGTCTTCAGATGGAGGCATAAACAATATTCTACTGCTAGATCCACAAAGTTCTATCGGGATGTAATTCGGGATTGAGAAATATACAGTAATTGTCCTGCTGCCCTAATTCTTGTACATGCACATGTCCTGATCATATGTAGCCAAGAAAAATCCAGCAGCAGTCCATTCTGCAATGGATTAGGACTTCTGATGGGTTTAAATGGGCCTGGATCACTCTGAAATATCCATAAATAGGAGTCATGTCAGAAACTGTCTTATAATGCAGTGTTCGGTTAAAGATGTTTTGTCAAAATTCATTCTAGCTTGAGGAAAACTCATATTCCCCTTAGCATTCTATCTGATGTTGTCTGAGAGAATTGAGGTTAGCAGCTGATATTTATCTTTGAAATAGTTGGGGAATTGATTATTTATGTATTTATGCACCATGTTTTCACAAAGCTCATTTTCCTCAACAGATAAGGGAAACCAGTGCAGCTTTCTAAAAAAATCTGTGTAAGTGAAGCAGCCTCATTTTTACTTTTTTCCCCAATGATTCTGGGGAATTGTTTTATAGACAAGGCACAATTTATGTGCCAATTGCTTCTTGCCATATCAACTCTTGCCTCTTATCTTCAGAAGAAAAATAAACTGAAATCAGGATATATCAAAAACAAAGAAAAAGGTATGATTTCCTTTAAGTCCTGGTCACATGGAAGTCTTTTGCAAAATTCTGGAGGCAAACTTCAAGTTATGCAAAGAATGTAATTTTACCCAGTCTAAGGGATAAATGGTTTCAGTGCATTGAAATGAAAACATAAAACTACCTGACTTTAAGCCAAACCATTGATTTTTTTTTTAATCTGTTACTGGAATCACTCTTCTAAGTTCTAAGACAAAGATCTCTTCTAATAATTTAAGGGAATCTGTTGTCCAATTTCCAAAAAAAGTTATTTTCTACTGCAGAAAAAGGTTCTTTAGGTGATATTTCTGCAGTTCCCTTATTATTGAAAAGCAGTGAAGAATATTCAGTTTTTCTTTCTCTCCCCCTCCCCCGCATTCCATATTTCATCATTTTTTTTTGCACTTTCCTTGACTGTTCCTACTTCCTGATTTAGGAAGATTGAGAAGAGATTTCTTAAATGTGGGAAAACAGGAAGCTGCAGAAAATGGGAGAGATGTACAATAGAAGATAAGAGCAAGAAAATAGGTCCTACTCGTGAGAATTCCTTTAAATATTTATTTCCTTTTGAAAAAAATGTAAACAATTTCTTTCCCATCAAAGAAAAAAAAATTGGCATAGGAGCAGGTAAAGATTTCTTCTGTCCAGTGATGTCTGATTCTAGGGCACATTGACCATCTCCATTTCTTAGCTGAGGGAGCCAGCATTGACTGAGGACATTTCTATGGTCATGTGGCCAGCATGATCATAAGCCAAGGCAACACAGAATGCTGTTACCTTCCCATTGAAGTGATACGTATTCATCTACTCACATTTGCATGCTTCAGAACAGCTAGATGGGCAGGAGCTGGGGCAAGAATGGGATCTCACCCCATCACACAGTACCTGGGTTCCAAACTGCTGACCTTCCAGTTGACAAACCCAACATCTTAACTGCTCGGCCACCATGCCTCGTGGCATAGAAGCATCATCTCTGTTCATCAAGTAATGTTAATTATGGGATCTTACCTAGTTTCCCCCCCCTTCAAGTTCTCTAATAATGCTGAGAAAGGTAGAAGCAAACAAAGAGGAGGAGCAAGCAGCAAGGCAAATGGACTGAGTTACAGCATTCAACATTGGGAAACTAGAAAGAACAACTGTTAATTAGGAGTTAAATATGAGAGAAGAAATAATAGGAGCCAAGGGCAGGACCTCTCCTCTTCAGTCGCCACCAATTGGAATCAATTCTGGAGAAAGGAGGCAAACCAGGACAACACCATGCTGCCAACACCCCTAATCCTATCTACCCATCCATAAGGATACTATGGTCAATGGTATCAAAAACTGCTGAGAGATCAAGTATGGCAAGAATGGATGCACAACCATCACCCCGCTTTTGCTGATCAGTGCCAGGCTTTGTGGTCCATACCCAGGTCTGAATCCAGGTAATCTGTTCCTTCCAAGGCCTTTTAAAGCTGTTGCACATCCACCTTCTCAAGCATTTTCCTCAAAAAGGGGAGGCTAGATCCTAGATGAAAATTGCCCAATGTAGTGGAGTCCATCAATAGCTTCTTGAGGAGTGGGCAAGCCAAGATCTCTTTAAGCGGTAAAGGAATAACCCTCTTGCTCAAAGAATTAATCACCAACACAACTCATTCATATGATACCCTCTGGGCCACTTTAATAAGCAAAGAGAGACATGAATCAAAATAAATGAGTCCACAATTCTAAGGACCCTATTCACTTCTTCAGGCCAAAAGCTTCTAACCATTCCTGGATAACTGGACAAGACTCTTCTAAATACCTTTGGACATAAAACAAAACCAGTATCCAGCTGTGAGCAAATCCAAGTGACTGTGTCCAACAGATGCTGAGCAAATTCTTTCACACACCCATGCAAGATACTTCCCAAACCTCTTTTCCCCAAAAGGGCTCATACTACTCAAAATAGGGCTGCAGGGTGGCTCTCTGCAGAAGGATAAGAACAGAGAAATGTTGATGCTTTGCTGCTCTTGTTAAGTATCTTAATAATGGCGCTAAACCATGTTAGGCTGAGTTCTTTTTTTTTAGAGTGCCAGTGATGTTCTAGATGTTTCTTCTCTCATTTCATTTCCTTCAGCTTCTCCATGAACCACCTCTTTTAACTGTCAAGATTAAATGCATCACTTTTAACAACTGACAACTTGGGGTCCCTGAGAGGGGAGAGGTCACAGAAAAAGGCTACTTTGGACAGACTTCATGCTATTTGGAACATAGACTGTAAAAATTTAGCATGAGATGGAGATTGAAGACACCATCAGGAGATGCTCAGATGCTCTAGGAGTGAGGGAGAGAAAGAAAGCCATCATACTTTGGAGAAGAAAACCTGAGAGAAACCACATGACTGATTTCAGCAAAACATTACCTCATATAGTTGGTTTGTAAGTGCTGCATCTGCACTGCGGACTGGATATAGTATTACTCTTATTGCCAAGGACTAAAGTAGATGGGACATTAAATGCATTGTTGCAATTCTTATATGAAAATAATGGACGGGGGGATGACAGTTAAAACTAGCTGGGGTGGGGGGGAGGAATAGAGGATTTAATGTTTCTACTTACTGTCATTTGGATGTGGGTTCCTTTGGATCCCAAGAGGCTTATTTGCACAGTGAACCTTAATCCACCGGTAATGTCAGGTCTACTTTTAATGTGGAGAAAAGATAAAATGGAAGTGGGTCAGGAGCCTTGCTTTGACCATATGTAGGTAGTATAATACTAATCTCCCCTCCCCCCATAGCGAGTGATACAGTGCAATGACAGGAATATGCCTGAGGTACCTCTAGGATTTCTATCTTTCCAATAAAAACAGTGTACATGAAATGTAGTTCAGGTACTCCCTAATTTACAATCATTTGTTTAGTGACTGTTCAAAGTTACAGACTTAGAAATGGTTCTTGCACTTGTAACTGTCAGAAAATCCCTGTGGTCACATGATCACAATTCAGGTGCTTGTATTTGTGTATATTTCATGTTCTACCTGGTTTGACTCTAAGCTGTAAAGAGGTGACATGAAATAGAATGTTTTTAATCTTCCTGTGAAGCGTTTTATCTGGAATTAATTTATGCAAGCAATTCTTCTCACACCAACTCTCTTAATGGACAAAATTAAATGCATCACTTTTAACAATTGAAAACTCACTATAAAAGGATTATGAGTCACCAGTTTCAGATGTTTCTGGCGCAAATCACCATCACTGCTTAAGAAATTGAACTGAAAGTTTTCTCAAAGCAGTTTTCTAAATCCAGAGCTTCCTCTGGTTATGAAGTGGCTTTGATTTCATATACGGTATAACTTATAAGAGTAAAATTTAGTAATACTTACTTTCAGTGTTTTAGTGAGATCACTAAAACAAGTGATCAAATCAAAACACAACAAAAATACTCACTTACAAGCTGTCATAAACCAACTGCTAAGCTTGTAAGCCGCCCTGAGTCTTCGGAGAAGGGCGGGATATAAATGGAATTAAAATAAAATAAAAATAAATAAAAAACTGTCTAGCTAGATCATCTATTGTCTTCTAACAACTGCAAGCACTGAGACAAGCTACCTTTAGATAACACAAAAGGCTATAAAAATGAATCTGTGGGTTGCATTTGGATCCCTTCATCCTCTGAATAGATTTATTGAAATCAATGAGACCTTAATCACTTCTATCCAGAAAGAGATGCTTAAAATAATGATGAAATCAAAAACATGATATATTGACAGGTTTTCTGTTAATATAATAATAATAATAATAATAATAATAATAATAATAATAATAATAATAATAATAATAATAATAATAATAATAATAATAAATCCCTAGATGAACTTGTAAGAAATAATCCTTACCAGGACTCCTACTTAGTTGGATGTATAAGATTTCACAGGGTGCTGAATCAGAACTGAAGGGATAAATTGGTGCCTACCTTTCTAATATAAAACTGTGAATTAGTCAGACGATAAGATGAAAATTCCACGGCAAGAAGTAGGAGGATTTTAATATTTATTATTAAATGATTTTATTTCTTTCCTCTAATCCCTCAGGCTGTAGAAGGTTTATGTCCCAATTCAGGATGAAATATAACAAGTGTAATAATGACAAACTTATGTAATACAAAAATACATAATTCTAAGACGCAGCAGGCAGAGAAAAAACAAAAGGATGTATTCTCATAGGAGATTTATAAAAGTATGTACAAATAACACTCTTATTTCTCTAAATAAACAAGCAGGATTAAATGAGGTGGGACTGTCTAAGCAAAGTGAATCTAGAAACTGAGAGATTAATAATACTACATCTACAGATCCTCAAAAGATGCTGGAACTGTTCTGTTATTCCGAAAAGTTATTATTGATCCAATAACACATTGGATCTCCAAGATCAATGAGATAAGAACTTTTACAAGTCTATAAATCCAGAATCCAGAGTATATATGAGTTGAAAACCTCCTTATGTTTTGTGAAGGGAAGGTCATGTTTGATGAGGGCCATTGGGGGGGTGAAGTCCTGGTTTGGGGAGCGTTGAATGGGTTGGTACATTGAGCTACAAAAAGCCTACAAAACCCTCAAAATTCAAATCAACTGCACAACCAACCAGCGATGGCATTGACCCTCAACCAATGCACACAACCCCCCCTCCCCAATCAGAACTTCACCTCCTGACAAGACCTCCCCATCACAAGACCATCACTTTACATGCCCACACCTGACCATCATAAGACTCATCCCAAGACCCTCACTTGATACAGCCACACCTGACGCATCACAAGAACTACTGACTACCCAAAAGCTTTATAAGCAGAAAAAACACAGACACAGATACTCCCTAAACTCCATTGAAGACATTACCTAGTCTGGTAATGAAACGTTTGGAAACCAACCCACCAGCTCAGAGAATAAATCTCCACCTTCTCCTCTGAATCTCCGTGAAATTTTATTTTATGATGTGCAGAACTGGTAACAGTATTCTGAACACAATCCTTTTGTCAGTGAAGCATAAGACTACACTGGCCTTTTGAAGTGTTGTATCACTTTGCTTATTCACATTCAGCTTATTCTCCACTAGTACTCATATGTTTTTTCTTACATACAGTCCTACCAGAATAGCCAGTTTGATTTTTACTATCCAGATGCAGTACTGTAATTTTATCACAATTTAACAGCATCCTGTTGGATTTGGCCCAAGCTTCATGGAATCAGGACCTTTGTCTTCTCCCTCAGATGCTCAGAAGAAATTAGTGTAAGCAGTGCTTTTTTTTTCTAAAAAAAAAAAAGGTGCCGGAACTCTCATCTTGGTGGGTGCAGGAGGCAGGGGGGCGGGGGGGCGGCGCTGCTGCAGTTGCGGGTGCGAGGGGTGTTGGTGGCAGGCTGCCCCTTGGGGCTGGAGGCACCGCAGCTGGTGCTGTGGGAGCAGCGGGGCCCGCTCTATGTGGCAGGGCTGTACGGGGAGGGTGGTGGAGGTGGTGCGGGCCAGGCAATGCAGGGCAGCCACTTAGGCACGCAGGGTGAGGCAACGGTGGCACAGGTCCAGCACCAGGTAGGCCACCAGCCTGGCTGACACAGGTGAGCACAAGGAAGGAGTGCACATGGACTCCGCAGAACCCACCTCCCACTCCTTGTCCTTTCTTACTTACCTAGTTGAGATGGTGTAGTTGGGCAGCAGGGGGGGATGCAAAGTTCCTGCCAACTTGCCATCGCTGCAGACAACTTGCCAGTGCAACGTTTGCCAGCCAGGTCTTTTGGCACGCTCAGCAGCAATTCCTATAGGCTTTTGGAAGCCAATAGAGGGAGTAGCATAGCTTGTGCAAAAGCTTTTTTTTGTGTGCAAAAATGGGTGCCGGAATGCCATTCTGAGCATTCTATGACAAAAAAGCCCTGCTTTTATGTTTTAATCTTATGATTTTAAAAATATTGTAAGTTGCCCCAAACCTCGCCATGTGGATTGCATATAAATATTATATAATCGGTAAATAAAGGTAGAACATATGTTAAATATACATCAAATGATAATATGCTTCCCTACAGAGTCAATTCTTGCTCAATGACAGACCAAGGAGTTAACCCAGAAAGGCAAGAGGAAAATCTAGAAGAGGTCTGTGCAACTTGTAGAAGGGAAAGGCCCACACTGATAAATTAAAAATCTTTGTGGTCTGCAAAAGAATGCTGGTGGGCTAATCAATGATTTGGTAACTAGAGAAGCATCTACAGTGTTGGAGCTCGTGGTCATGGTAAGCCATGGAGGCAGTAGGCAACATGACTTTCAGGGCAGTGGTGGTGATTACTTTTTTTTTAAAGTCTGTGCTCTGTCCAAGGGTGCTTGGTAGGCTGCATGTCCAGGCCTGGTCTAGAATTTATTTTGGAGCATTCAGCTATCTAGATCAGGCATGTCAAACTCATTTTGTTTGAGGCAACTTCTTATAAAAGAATTGCCATTAATTTGTTTTAATAAAATAATTTAAATCATTTTTTCACTTGATTTCAAATTAAATGAATTATATTGGTTGACAATGAGATTTTTTTAGTACAATTGCCAAATGCAATAAACTGGTTTTAGCTATATGTGTGCACTAATTATTTCAACACCAATACATTTTAACAACATATTCTATTTGTAAATGAATGCAAATTATACATTTTTTTGTGCAAAAATAAAACAAAATAACAGATTTAAAAGCTGTTATCATTACTTATCCTTAGATGAAAAATAATTCCATCATCCAAAACTTTGTTATACTGTATTTAACAAACAGATGCTTTGGGATTAAAAAAAAAAGACTGACTACATTTGATTGTGTATCACCATGGCATTAAAACAAAATTCGAACAGTGTATGAAAAATAAAGGTTCCCTAAAGGTCTGTTGGCTGTATCTATACATTTTCCTTGATAGCACTCTATTGCCTTCTTTTTAGCCTTTTTTTCAACTTCCCAGTTTAAAAAAGGCAAGGCACCAGGAGCTGAAAGTTACAGAGACTGTTTAAGCAGGTTGCTAAGCAACCTGTTCACACTCGGCCCTTCTTACCCTCCCACTTTTAAATTAGCCTGTACGGATCGCATTTCCTTCAATTTGAGCCATCTGAAGGCCTGTCGCTGTGATGCATTCTGCTGCTCTGCAACCTGGCTGCCTGAGGAGAATTTGGCTCTCTGGAACAGTTTTCTTCAGCTTTTTTTTTGTGTGTGTGTGCAAAAAAAGGTGCCGGAATGCCGTTCTGAGCGTTCTATGGGAAAAAAAGCCCTGGATATATCACATATAATTGAAGATTGTAATTAGTTGCATGTGCATGTTCAGCAAGTGTGATGTATTTGTGCTGGCATTTCTAGGCCCTTTTCCAACCACATCCAGAAAAATTTGTAACAAACATTGGAATTCTCAAGGCCATGTTTGGCATTTCCCAGCAATCTGTTACTGGAAGGAAAAAGCAATCCCTGCTTCGTTACTGATTCCAGAGAAGCATTTGCATGTATGCAGGTATCCTTAGGGTGCCATAGTTATGGATGAGAAATATTAGTTGCAAAGTTGGCATTTCTAGATGTAATACAGATATTTTGGACTTATTTTTGTTTCTTTGAATGTTTGATATTTTTAGAAAGGCATATGCTACTGACTACGCTTATGCACATATGTAACATCTTTTGCTAGGAGCTTGTCCAGAATGTGAAAAGTGAAAGATTATGACTAAACAGAATTTTAATGTACAGATTATACCACCAGAAATTATTTTAGCCTTTTTAATAAATGTTGTTATTGATGTTAAGCTCACCATGGAAAACATCATATATTGTTATGTATATACTAGGTTAATTATTTAAAGACTGAAGTGCATCATAACTAGATTCTAAATAATCTATTTTTCAAAACACACAACAATCCAAACAGTAAAAGTAAAGTCCAAATTAAGAATATTTCATTCTTAAGAATTGTTTAATTTAAAGTGGTTTAGTTGTAATAGATGCTTAGATTCAAAATAGTTTTCAAGAGTATGTACAAAAGATACTATTTTTTTCTAGCATCAGCTAAATTAGGCATATTACATTGAGAAAAATGTTTCTCATTTCTTTCCTGTTACCTTTATTGATTTCATTGCAGAATGTTAACATAGGAAATATATTATTTTGTTATCTAATTTTACCTTCCAAAAGACATAAGCAGATGAAAAATGTGAGGTTCTTTCCTGTTGGGTTTTTGAATTAGCTGTTTTAGATTCTAAAAGTTTAGTTCCTAAAGAAGTAATCCTGTAAATAATTTTAATGTCCTCTTCTAGTGCAGGCTCTTCTATGACTCAAGGACTTCAACTCCCAGAATTCCTGAGCCAGCATGGCTCAGCTTGGAAACCTCTCCCTTTCCCCTCAGCATGGCTGGCTCAGGATTTCTGGGAGTTGAAGTCCACGAGTTATAAAAAAGGGCCAAGATTGCCTAGCCCTGCAATAGGCTTTCAGAGGGAGCTTTCCCCCCCCCCAAAAAAAGGTGCCAGAATGCCATGCTGAGCATACTATGAGAAAAAAAGCCCTGAGTGTAAGACAACACAATGTGAAGTTTAAAGTTTATTCTTTTAAAGATCTCTCTTCCCTGGGATGGTGGTAAGCAAGTTAACACACTTAGTTAGCATCTGAAACTTATAGCACTGAACTCATTTTTTCCTAAAGAAAGGAGAAATCCAGCAGTAACTTTTTAAAAGCAGTAGACTTTTCAGTAATCAAAGTAGCATCACTAGAGAAAAACCTCAATGAATCTGGAAGGATCTCTTCATCATGTCTGTCCTTGAATTTAATTGAAACATGAGAATCCAGAAGTACCTTCTAGAAACCTTCTATAAGTTTTGGACACTTGGACTTTGCTTGACTACTCTTGTGCCAGCTCTTTTGGACTGGGATTTGTTTAAAGAAAGCTTGCTGCACTTGGGGGAACTTGTTTCTCTGTGGTGTATATACAGTGGTGGGATTCAAATGTGTGAACAACCGGTTCTCTGTGTGGATGCCGCTTCCGCAAGTACATTCTGGGCCTGGTCAACCAAAAATTAGCTACCGGGTTCTACCGAAGTGGTGCAAACTGGCTGAATCCCACCACTGTGTATAATGTGTGGATGTATGTTTGCATTCACATTTCCTCTGCTGCTTGTTTATTTACTTCACAAAACTTATCAGTAAAGTTTGCAGCCTCCTCTTGTGTGCTGGTGTGTGCTTGGCCTGGGGTAGAATGCTTGTCTTTCATGATACATTCACAAACACTGCTTGGGCTCTTTTAACTTTTTTGACCCCACCCTGCAGATATCCCTCCAAATAGACCAATATGTACAAAGTTATGTTTTATACTCTCAAGATTTTCTTTAAAAAAAATGGTGATGCTTTGATGGAGGGTCATATTCACTCCTACATTTTGACGGGTGGGATGTTAAAAGTTGCAGTTAAGAGACTCCAGAATTTTTTTCCATGGTATGATACTAAAATAAAATAAATAATAATAGTAGTAGTAGTAGTACCATGTGTAGAAGAAGTACCTTCAAACTAGTTGTGCAGATTTTTGGGTAAGACATTCAGTTAATCATTTTGAATTTTAATTATTTGGTTTTTCAGGGGAAATGCACATTGGTTCTTATCAGCTGAAAATAATTAAAATGCTGAGAGATGACTATATTTCATAATTGCTTTTTTTTAACAGAGCATCTTTTATTCCATTTAATCAATAGCATTGATTTTCCATTAAGCATAAACCCTGCACAGATCAACTTAGATTGCTCAGCTGTGTCTTGGAAAGAAAGCTATTGTCAGATTCCCTTAGAAGAAAACATTCTTAGTTTAACAATGCAGTTGGAAACACATCTTCATAAATCAACGGTTTCTCTACCTGCCTCCAATAATGAGAATTCTATTATCTGCTTGGAGACAGAAATAATCAATTTGCAATGTGTTATATGAATTCAATCTGCAGTGCCTCGACTACTTCATTTCTTCATTCTGATAGATATAGATATAGGTATACGTACACGTATACATACTGTATACATATACATCAAAGTGAATATAACAAATTTCAGCAATGCCTAGAATCCCACGGAATTTAATGAATCTAATGAAGCTGGACTCAAACAATAATTCATAAATAATTCTTAGGATTCAAAAATAAAAAAAAAGTATTCCTCTGGTTCAATCTAACTCTATAACAATAATAAAGTGGATCCACCTTAGACTTTTTCAGGTATGTTATTTATATGCTGATGAAACTGACAAAAAATGCATAATTTTTTCCATTCCAACATGGGATGCATGACATTATCCTTGGTTCTACCAGATACCAATAATTTCTCATAAAGCAGTCAGTACTGTGTTGTCAACTGGCCAACTGTATATTCCAGACATTAATCCAAACTATCCAAAAGCAGTGAGATTTCATTGATGAAGCTCAGAATGCTCTACCCAGGAGCAATAACTACTCTTTAATAAACTCTTATTTCCAAGGAACTTGACCTTTTGCATCTATCTTCCCTCTGGCTTTCAATCTGACACCGCTGTTTTTCTCATGGGAAGGTAGGCAGGGACCCTTATTCAGAATTTGGGGCTGCTCTAGTAGTATGAACTAATCCTTCTCCATTCATGTGGATGGAGTCTGAGTCCTATCCTCCATCCAGGTTGACTCCATTCAAGGTTGACTCACCCTTCCATCCTTCCGAGGTAGGTAAAATGAGGACCCAGATTGTTGGGGGCAATTAAGCTGACTTTGTAATAATGCCACTTGGGGGTGTGTGTGAAAGCCCTAATAAGCAGGCATATACATAGAATGAAGGCTACTGCTAAGCTTGTAAGCCGCCCTGAGTCTTCGGAGAAGGGCGGGATATAAATGGAATTAAAATAAAAAAAATAAAAAAAATCCAACTCCAAAACCTTCCTTGGCTTCTCTTCAACCTTTGAAAATAAGCCCTTTATTTTGGGACAATGATTTGCAATCATGGCTATGCTAGCCAAGTATTTAAAAAAAGCATTTCTAATCAATCTGTTGCCCAGGTATGGATGCAGGCAGTTGCTTTCCTCTGGATCAACATACATATGATTGATTTTTATATGTCTCGGAAAACACTGCATTTAACCACCTCTACTCCGCAAGCTGCATTGGCTTCCGGTTGCCCTCCGGGTGAAATTCAAGGTGCTGGTTATTACCTATAAAGCCCTACATGGCCTGGGTCCGGGGTATTTGAGGGAACACCTGCTGCCGGCATCAAATGCCCTTCGCCCAGTGCGCTCCCACAGGGAGGGTCTGCTCAGGGTCCCACCGGTAAGAGATTGCCGGTGGGTGACACCCAGGGATAGGGCCTTCTCAGTGGGGGCGCCTGCCCTCTGGAACCAGCTGCCAGTGGAGCTGAGGACTGCCCCCGACCTCCGGTCATTCCGCCGGGGCCTGAAGACCTGGCTCTTTGAGCTCTCTGGCCCAGGCTGAGGAGTAATTTATTTTAATCGGGGTTTTAATTGTACAGGGTTAGTTTAATCTTTTTTAAATTGGTTTTAACTTTTGTATTGGTGGTTTTTAACTCCCTGTAAACCGCCCTGAGTCCTCAGGGAAAGGGCGGTATATAAATGTAATAAAATTAAAAAAAAAAAAAAACCAAGCAGGGTTATTTCCAAAGGAAGATGACAGTCAGTTTGGTCTGGTGGTTAAAGCGCTAGCCTAGAAACTAGGCCAGCACCAGGAGACTGGAGTTCTAGTCCTGCCTTAATCATGAAAGCTTGGTGACTTTGGGCTAATCACTCTCTCTCAGCACAACCCCCTTCACAGGTTTGTTATGGGGAAAATAGGAAGAGGAAGGAGTATGTTCACCAGCCTTGAGTTATTTATCAAAACAATAAAGATAGTTGCATGATGAACAAGATTGCATATTTTGAGGGTCCAATTCTCTCCACATTCACTTCATAAACTGCATTTGACCTCATTTCTTGCTTTTTGGTAGCATCTTGTCTGGTGGAGTGTTCTGAAGGATTTAATAATTCACACACTATTCTGGCATTGTGATTAGTGCTAATGAAAACATTGCTCACTTTATTTAAACTATTCTAGTTCTGGATATCATCAGCAAACCTAATTCTAGATAATTTAGAACACTTAAGTGTTTAATAGAATTTACCTCCATTTTGCTTCTAATTAAGAAGCACCACTGTAATTAAAAGCAAGGGTAATCTGGCACTAATTTCCACCAAAGCATTTCTCCTTGCTGAAGATGTTGGAAGCCAAGAAAAAACTCTTTGTTTTGCTCTGTGCCACAATGAAATCCAAAAGTCTACCAAAGCATCTCATGTTATAAATCATGAAGTAATTAACCTAAATGCACCCTGCCCAGATGTCCAACTCCAAAAGGCAGATGAGATTCTTCTTCCTTCCTTAGGATTCAATATCTATTCCTGCATGGATGCCACAGTATAATTAAGACTCTGTAATGTGATGTGAGGGATTTGAGATGGAGTGATTAGGGATGAAAGAAGACAGAAAGGAGAAATTGAAATCCTTATTTCCTATTCCTGAGAGGATGAAGTTGATGACATACGGATGTAAATAAGAAGTTGGTCCACTACAGCTGTACTGAAGTTGCACATTCAGTTATGTTATTAGCCTTACTTTCTTACAGGGTAGAATAACTAAAACTGGGAAAGAATAACAAGGAATTTGGTCAGTGGTGGGATTCAAATATCTGAACAACTGGTTCTCTTATTGGATGCAGTTGGATGGCCTGAGCCTCCAGGGCCTAGAATGGACTTCCGGAAGTGGCATCCATGCACTTCTGGTGGGCTGTTCTAGGCCTGGAAGGCCTACTCCTGGCATCTGAGGCCTAGAACGAACTTCCAGAAGTGGCATCCACACACTTCTGGCAGGCTGTTCTAGGCCTGGGAAGCCTCCTCCAGACCTCCCAGGCCTAGACTGGACTTCCGGAAGCAATGTACATTAAGCCGGTTCTCTGAACTCAGCAAAATTTAGCTACCGGTTCTGCCGAACCAGTGTGAACAGGCTGAATCCCACCACTGAATTTGGTGCATAGTTAAAACAAAACTTTGTGACAAATAATTTGAAGGGATGATGGGACATGTCGAAGGACAAAAAGTGGTGCAACTAAGGGGAAAAAAAGGTGCTGGACTCTGATATAATAAACCAGACTTCCATTCGAATGAATGTAAACATCTCATTATTTTTTAGCTACAATAGTGCTGAATGTGGTATTTTCTTGAGCCTCACAGGGCTAGATCTGCTTGTTATCTTAAGATGCAGACTTTTGTATGCATTTTTTTAATGTAACTTGGCCCCCAAAATAAATCACTGTACCCAAAGGAGTGTACATTGAAAGCATACTTGTAATCAGTGCTATCCTTTTTTTTTTCTCAAAAGGAGAAAAAAGGTTGCTTCTTTTTAAATAGCTGAGTGAATAAAACCTTTATACTTTATACCCTCATACTTTATATAGCAAATACATATACATTGATATACATTGATATTTATATCTATATAAATGTATATATTATGTAAAGTAAAGGTAAAGGTTCCCCCGCACATGCATGCTAGTCATTTCTGACTCTAGGGGCCGGTGCTCATCTCCGTTTCAAAGCCGAAGAGCCAGCGTTTGTCCGAGGACGTCTCCGTGGTCATGTGGCCAGCATGACTAGACACCAAAGGCACACAGAGCGCTGTTACCTTCCCACCGTAGTGGTCCCTATTTTTCTACTTGCATTTTTATGCGCTTTTGAACTGCTAGGTTGGCAGAAGCTGGGACGAGTAACAGGCGCTCACTCTGTTATGCGGCACTTGGGATTCGACCCGCCAAACTGCCGACCTTCTGATCGACAAGCTCAGCATCCTAACCCACTGAGCCACTTTGTCCCTTATATATTATGTACGTATATACAAATTTTTGTATTATAAACGCTGTAATTGACATTATTCACATGCAGGCTGGACAGCTAGGCAGAAGTCCTGATTGATCATGACATCTTGCTAAATAAATATTTCTATTTTACACTCCACATTTATCCCTGCAGACACTCATATTTGCATCAAATAGGCCTGCTATGTAATAAAAGAACTCTCACTAATGGAAGTATAGTCAGAATGCTATAGACAGAATGCTTGTGGGTTGTATTTGCTTCAGTAGCCTATAAATCCATGTTTCTAATTAGAGAAATTTCCAGATATGTGGTACAAATCACAGAGATACCCAGCTGGCATGACCATTATTGTTGAGAATTCTGAAAGCTGAAGCTGAAGTAACCCAGGTTGGGAAGGACTGCTAAATTCAAGTCATCTAACCTTATTTAGACCAGTATAGACAAAACAATTAACAGTTTTGTTCATTGGGATTAGTATAGAACAAAGCAATTAACTATTTAAAAGGAAAACATGTAGGCCAAGGATAAAATGCAAGCTAAAGGAATAGTGGAAAATATTGTATCACTATTATTACTAGCATAAACTGCATCTTTACAACTAAGAAACAATGCTATTTATCTAAAACTAAGACACAGAACTAATTCTAAAATAGAGAACATAGAACATAGAATAGAGTTGGAAAGAGAGGAAGTGGTGGGATTCAGCCAGTTCGCACCAGTTTGGCAGAACCAAAACCTATTTTTTGTTGAGTTCTGCAAACCGATTATATATATCTGAGTTTTTCTCTGGCCACTTGTGGCCACACACCACATGGCATATCATGCCACTGCCGACGCTGTGTGGCCCTTTGTGCTGATCTCATCACTGCTGCTGCTTGTGGAAGGATGCCGCATGGCTCTTGATGCTGATTGCACTGCTGCTGCTGCTCATAGTAGGATGTTGCATTGCTCTTTGCACTGATCGTACTGCTGCTGCTGCTTGTGGAAGGACAACGCATGGCTCTTCATGCTGATCATGCCAGTGCCACCGCTTGTGGCAAGAGGCCATGCAGTGCATCACACCAATTGTGCCAGTGCCACTGCTCGGTGCAGAAGGCCACAAGGCTTGTTGCACTGATCGGTGCAAGCAGTGGTACTGGCACAATTGGTGTGATACACTGCATGGCCTCCTGCCACAAGTGGCGGCACCAGCACAATTGGCACGATGAGCCTTGCGGCCTCCTGCCACAACCAGGATCCTATTCCTACAGTGAAAAGATGGTTAAGCATAAATGACACAGCCAAAGATGCTGGGAAAAAAGTGAAGAAAATTGCAAATGAGGACGTCAATCAAAAAGCAATATAGAAATATCTTAAATAAATTTTTTATTGCTTTTTTATTTAATATTTTTTCATTAATATTTTAAAACTTCCTTTTTTATTATAGAGTTTTACAATTTTTTTTACAAAACATCCCCAAAACCCACCCGCCCCAAACCGGGCGGAGCTGAATACAGGGTCATAAATATAATAATCATATTCTAACTAAAATTATCCATTATAAAATTAACCAAATTCATAATGTGCTTTAACTCCCCTTTAACATTGATACATAAAAACATAATAATAACTTAAACAAAAATATAATCAAGACTAATACTAAAGTTAATAAAATAAAATCTACTCATAAGCTAAATGGAACTTTTTAGTCCCATATTTATTCTGAATATAATCTATCCATCTCCTCCAAACTGAAATATATCTTTCTTGCGAATAATCCTTCAAATAAGCAAAAATCTTAGACATTTCTGCAAGATTCGATACCTTAAGTACCCATTCTTCTATAGTAGGCAAACTATCCTTCTTCCAATATTGTCCCACCAGTAACAGTGCTGCTGTTATCAAGTTCAACATCAAATTGATTTCTTTGGTATCACAATCTACAACAATACCCAATAAAAACAATTGTGGAGAAAACTTTATCTTTCTCTTAAAAATCTTTTGAATGTTCCACCAAATTTTAATCCAAAAAGCTTTTATATTTCTACAAGTCCACCACATATGAAAATAAATAGCATCTAAACTACCACATCTCCAGCATTTAGACTGTAGGTTAGGATACATAGTAGACAACTTTTTGGGATCCAAATGCCATCTATAAAACATTTTATAAAAATTTTATCTTAAATTTTGAGCCTGAGTAAATTTAATCATTATTTTAAAACTTTCTTATAATCTGTTGTTGTTCTGGTTAGTTGCGAAGTCATGTCCGACCCATCGCGACCCTATGGACAACATAACTCCAGGCCTTCTGGTCCTCTACCATCTTCTGGAGTCCATTTAAGCTCACGCCTACTGCTTCAGTGACTCCATCCAGCCACCTCATTCTCTGTCGTCCCCTTCTTCTCTTGCCCTCAATCTTTCCCAGCATTAGGCTGTTCTCCAGTGATTCCTTCCTTCTCATTAGGTGGCCAAAGTATTTGAGTTTCAACTTCAGGATCTGTCCTTCTAAAGAGCAGTCAGGGTTGATCTCCTCTAGGACTGACCGGTTTGATCGCCTTGCAGTGCCATTGTAACTGAATGGTCACTCAATGAATGGTTATAAGTCGAAGACTATATAGAGGATACCACATGTAATACAATGAAAGGAGTATATCCCATAAGTTAAAAGATGTCTCTATAAATTGAACACCCAAGATACTCTTAACAGAAGACTGTGGAACTATGAACGCATTAACTTATTTTGCAATTCTGAATCCACTAAGATGGAAACAGAAAACTGTAATGAAAATGTAAAAGTTCCAATTTTTACATTAATGCAGTTCTTAGTAACAATTAACAGGAAAGTAAATAGGTTTTATTGATAAATACTTGAAAAGCTGATTAGAAATTGAAGCAGGCAATTCCAATTAATGACAACCTTATCTCCATTATGAATTTGAAGGAAACTATTGCCAGATATCTTAGCAACGTCTTTGGAAATGGCGGCGGCGGCGGCGGCGGGGGTGGTGGTTCTGAGCATAAAGGATTCCTTTCCATTCCTCTGCAAATATACCCACTGGGCACAGTGAGAGTTGGCTTTGTCAACCAGTAGATTTTATTTTAAGATTGCTTTTACACTGTTGAAAACTGCATCTAAACTGGCTGGATAAACTGTATCTAAACAGACTGTACCACAATAGGAACAATATAACTAATTATTGCAGACAAACACACACACACACACACACAGACAGACACACAGACATACACACAGACAGACACAGACACACAGATACAAACACAGAGACACAGACACACAGACACACACACACACACACACACAAACACACAATAGTAAGACCCATTACATTAAGTGGTGTTTATTCTAAGGAAAATGGTTATAGGATGCAGTCAGAGTGATAAACATTTTGGCTAACTAAACACTTTTTATTAATTCAGTCTGCTTGCTTTCCAGAGACTATCCTTTGTCAGCAATTATAGCTGGAATCCTATGCATATTTACATAGAAGTAAAAGCTCTATAACCTAAGTAGGCCTAACAAATTTGGACACAGTCCAGACAATGAATAGCACCATGATGAAGGGCCAACATTTCATGGTCTCTAGCTATCTGCTTTGCTGGAAATTTCAAAATCTCATTTCCTTTCAAATTTTACCTAGGAATCTCCAGGTACTATCTATCTGGACCTCCCTTGTACACCACTCAAGGTTCAGACTAAGATTCAGTACCACGATAGCTTTCATTGCATTTGTCAGTGATTTTTGATGGTCTCATATGAGGGTAGTATATCTATACTGACCTACTTGATCTCTCTTTGATACCATTAACTATGGTATACTTCCAGTTCATGAAGTTGAGAGTAGGAACATACTGTTCAAAGGGTTCTGTGATTCCAGTCAATATTGAAGAGACAGTCTAATATAAGCTCTTGATTTATGGGTTGCCTCAGGATCTACTCATTCTCTACTTCTTTTAGCATCTAAATGCAGCTGCTGTGGGAGATCATCTGTTAGTGTGGGGTGAAGTATCATCAGTGGTCTGATAACACTTGGTTATATATCTTTGTCCAACCAAGTGAACCAATACCTTAGAGGTATGGATGAGGAAGACCAAGCTTTGGCTGAACCCTACTAAGACCAAGGGACTGCCAGTTTTGTGTCCTCTCGGGGATAAGAGAACTTCTGTTATTGCATCTGGCTGGGGTTGCAGTACCCCAGTCAAACCAGGGGTGCAACCTGAAGGTCCTCCTGGACTAACAGCTTCTCCTTGAGGAGGAGGGCTGCAGCTGTGGTTAGGGGAATCTTTGAACAAGTCTGTATTGTATGCCAGTTGTGTCCATTCCTTGCTATGGTCACTCATCTTATTTATCTCTTGATTAGACAATTGTAATGTTCTCCATAAAGGGTTACTAATGAAGATATTTTGGAAGCAATTGGTCCAGAATTTAGTGGGATAGAGTCAAATGGGTCTCTTAGTGCATCATTACTACACCAGGGGCTATCCTGCCCTGCTATAGGCTTCCAAGTGCAACTCAAGTTGCTACTATTGGGGTCAGGGGAAGGCAACCTTGGCTCTTTTATGACTTGTGGACTTCAATACACAGAATTCCTGAACCATGCTGACTCAGTAATTCTGGGAGCTGAAGTCCACAAGTCATAAAAGAGCCAAGGCTGCTTACTCCTGGTATAGATATAGATATATGTTCCATCCTTCCTCAACTGTCAAAGTACAGTTGACCTTACCCTGCAGTTCTTCAGAAAGGCATTGAACACCTGTCTTCTTTCTTGGGTATTTCAGTTAGAATGATTAGAGTTCCCATCTGGATGAGTGTAATAAATTGCCTCAGAGAGGCAATTAATTCTTGTATTTGTTTTTAGCAGGTGTTGTTTCAGGTTATTCATTGGTGTACTGTAGGCTACCTAGAGTCACATTATTCAAGCTGAGCTGCCATACAAATGTTTAAAATAAATACATGAATAAATAAACAAGCATAGAAAACAGGTATAAATGCATAAATCATATCCACATGTAATTTTAAAAATCTATTCTATTTTAATGATGTATTGTGACAGGGAAAAATACAATTGAATAAACTGAGATTCAATCAAGAGCAAGGGAAGACACACACACATATACATGCACATGTGTGTGTAGGAAGGGAATTCCATAACTATGGAACCTCCACAAGGAAAGCACTTTCTTTTATGTGCACAATCATAACAGTGGAGATTTCCCCATTCCTTTCCAGGTCTAGATCTCACACTTGTTGCCATTTACAATTTTCCTTCAACCATAGCAATGATGCTCATTATTCTCCATTTCCAAAACTAGAGGTCTTCCTTTGACTTTCATTAAATTCACATGATTTTAGATTGTCCATTGGGAATAGAATTAAATCAGAGGCCATGTCCAATTATTCTTCCACCACTTCAGTACTGAATTCCAGGATAAACAGCAGGAGATTTTGGTTTGCGATTCTTAAAAAAATTAGGAGGCTGTGAGGCTTTTGCTTCAAGATACTAATACATGATTAAGTGTATGGATATGAATTTGTAGGCAAGGGTCCTAGAATCCAATCAATACCCTACTCTCAACAGTCACCTCACTGAAGCTAGAGTTACAAGCCAGAGCCTACACATTCTCAATTAACTTTCTTCAACAAAAAGTAACTGAAGCAGTAATATACTGAAAAATGCTGCAGTTTGTTTGATGTGTGAAAAATAACTTCAGCTAATTACAGAAATTTTGTCATATTTTTAAATAGCACTGTAAGTGTTCATTGCCACTCTGGAATAACAGTATGACAGAATAACAGGGTTGGAAAAGACTTTAGAGGTATTCTAGTCCAACCCACCGCTCAAGCAGGAAACCCATTTCAGACAAAAGGCTGTCCAATCTCTTCAGAACTTCTGAAGGCAAGTTGTTCCACCAATCAATTGTTCTGTCAAGAAATTTCTCCTTAGTTCTATGTTGGTTCTCTCCTTGACTAGTTTCCATCCATCATTTTTTGTCCTGCCTTCTGGTGCTTTGGAAAATAGGTTGATCTCCTCTTCTTTGTGGCAACCCCTTAGATACTGGAACACAGCTATCATGACACCCCTAGTCCTTCTATTCATTCAATGAAACATACAAATTCCCTGCAACAATTCTTCATATGTTTACCCTTCAGTCCCCCAATCATTTGATTTGTGATCAGACTGTGCTATCCTTGAGTTAAAAGCCAGGCAAGAAAGTTTAGGATAGCAACAATGATAATGATAATAATAGCGACAGCAAAACAATTTATTAAACCTGAATATATTAAGAGTCATGGAGAAATTGATTCTTGTCTATTCCAGGTTCAGAAAAAGAACTGGTCCTTGTGTGCCTGATGGCTTTTCTTCCCAAGTGCCTCAGAAGACGAGATAAACATGTAAACACCACCCTAGGTTGAAACTTGAATGGGTATATAAATCAATTGACTAATTTCCAAAGTTCAGTGACTACACCCAATTCCTCTCAAGAAGGGAACAAAGTGTTGAAATACTGACAGGCAAAATTTGTGGAACTGGCATCAGTTCCCAACATCTATACAAGAGAAATGGAATCCTGACATTTATGTGAACTTCATATTTCATGATTCTCTGAGTATAACTTCCCAATGGTTTAGCTGACCACCATCTTCAGAGAATTAGCTTTTAAGAGTATCGCTTATCAACACAATAGGCTCTAGAGAAATCAATAGGGCTTGTTGATCTGCACTAGCACTTAAATTGTGTTTTTTTCCTTCTCTATGACATAGATCAGAATTTGACACTAGGACATTAAAACATTTTTTTTTATTCACAGCAGCAGTTCAAAAATAATATAAAGAAATAGTGAAAGGTACTTTGGTAATGATTCTCCTGTTTCAATGGTAAAATCTTAAAAGGTGAGGAAGGCAGCAGGCGAGAAAACCAAACAGAACTATCATTCTAAAATTAGCTCAAATTTATTAAAAATATTTTTCTGTAGCCGCAGATCACTCTGGATTCATTAGTGAATTTATCTAATGTACAGAACTGGAGTGAAATTTAATCGATCGGTTGCAGAATCAAGAATTGGAACTTATGCCTACCATCCATATGTGGCTTCTTCTCATAAATTAAGATTAATCAGTTAAGGACGGATTTTTCCTTCCTGTACATAAGCCTCACAGGAGGGCAACATTTGAGGGGTACAATGTGGAAGTTGGAAGTAGATCATAATATAAGAATTATTCTGGCTTTCTTTAAAAAGCATCATTCTGCTTAAAGTTAAAATAAGAAAGAAAAAAGTGCTCTTCAGTTCTGGCACTGTGGAACTTGTAAGTTTATTATTTAAACAGAATCAAGCTGCCTGTTATTTGTAATAAGTCATATTCATGTTCACCTGCAGTTTTTTTTTCTTCCCCAAAAAGAAAAGAAAAAAATATGGGAGGATGATCCAAATAAACATGATACTCCCGCAAACAGCAGTATTTTTCTCTAACCAATTCTTTAAAAAAAGACACAAGGACGCACAAATATAAAAGGCCTCCTGAATGAGGGCTAAGGTCCATCTAGTGCAGCTTTTTGTCACATGAAAAAGATAAGATAACCTTTGTTGTTATTTTTTACTGTAGGCACAACAGCACACGTCAAAAATGAAATTTAGTTGCCCGCTCTCAAGGTGAACACATACATGACACACACCTAAACATACTAGTGTATATGTAACATATGTATAGACCCACACTCCTACATATACATAACAAATAAATATTAAATATTATATATTCCATCTTGAATATATAATGGAAGAAGGAAGCTTGAGAGTTCACAAGGTTAATGCTGTATGGAATGAAACTATGTCTGAATCTGGATGTTCTGCTTCGGATACCACGAAGCCCCCTCCTCCCAGAAGGTAACAAGGAAAACAGGTCATGAAGAGGATGTGTAGTGTCCCAAATAATCTTGCAGATCCTGCTCAAGCAACGCTTCTGTGCTATGATCTGCCAATGATCTTTTCTGCCATCCTCACCACTCTCTGCACCGCCTTCCTGTCTGAAGCAATGATGCTTCCAAACCATATATTTGTGACAGATATAGTGGAAATGTAAAAAAAAAACAAAACAAAACAAAACAAAGAAAGAATAAAAACCTTCATTCTCTGGAATCTTTTCCTAAACCTAATTTTTGTCCCTTTTTATGACCCTGCAATTGAATGGAGCTGAGCATTTACTGGCCAGATGCCCTTCCTGATGCCACATGGAGTTCATAGCAGATATATTTTCTTTGTGCTCTAAGAGAGAAACACCTGCTGCTACCTAGGATTGAACTCTCATCCTTCTGAGTGGGAGGTGAGAGTCTTCACCACTAAGTCACCAAACCACTCTATGGAGCTGAGCATTTACTGGCCAGATGCCCTTCCTGATGCCATGTGAGGTTCATAGCAGATATTTTTCCTTTGTGCCCTAGGAGAGAAATACTAAATCTAATCTTGCTATATTCCCTAATTATTTTGGTTGTCCATAACTTTCACTAAAAAGGTTTCAACCATTTCCCCAGTACTACAATGGTGGACATACTGTATATAACTCTTAGATCTCATTTTCTATTTTTCTTTTTTGTTCCCTTGGTACCTACCTTCCTAAAAGAGATTATAATGAAACCAAGCCTTATTAGAATGACCTAAATGTGATAATACATTATTGCAATTTCATTTTGTAACCAGAACCAAAACATAATGTGAAGAGAGCTACATTTTGCATTGCCTAAATGAGCAAGGATTTATATTTAAAATGAGGGTGGCTGGATGGAATAGAATTCGGTAGATAAGAATTTCTTCAATAGTGTTCAGTAACTGTTAATTAAATGAACATCTGGAAAACTGATGGGATAAATATTAAGGACATAATTTAGTCTTCAGAGGCATCCTAGAGGCACGAGCGGGTATGGCTGATACAACAGAACAGTCCTGTACAGGTCCATAGGGTGTAGATTAGATGAATTAAATAGACTGATTTTCATACAGTTCAGCCATGCAATTATGTTCATTAAATGTGTGTGTAATTGCATTCCTAATCTGAATGAACAATTCCCATGGGTGTGCATCGCAATCAGGCAATTGCAAACATAAATAACAATTTGCATATTTCAGTTACCAATTTACATGTACAATTACTATAACTGTGCACTCAAATAAGAGGCGTCATACTTGGAAATGTGGTTGAATGCTGTCCCTGAAGGCTATTTCCATTGCAAATATGGGCGAGACATGTTATCTATTCTACATGTGATATGAATAACACCTGATGAAGTTTTCCAACCTTCTACCCAACTCATCTATGATTTGTTTTAGCATGTCTCTAAAAGCAGAACAAACCTAATTTGCAAAAGTGATACAAAATTCTTCCTTCTAATGCTAACAAACTAAGATTCCTCAAGAATACCTAAGTAGATATAGGATTTCTGGAAAGACTCTACTTTCCCTATAGGATTAAAATGTAAATTTTTGAATAATCAGCTTTCATCTCTAAAACTTTCATAATATTCTTTCTTATCTGCTATTTTGTTAGGAATGTGTATGCTGAGGTGGGACAAATTATAACAGTCCTTGTTGGATAGAATTTCTGTAATTAAGTTGAAAGTTTTACCCAGGAAGTTATTTTTTATTTAGACAATACCAGTGTTGACAACTGATAGCAGTGTTCCAATATCTCAGGGGCTGCCACAAAGAAGAGGGAGCCAAGCTATTCTCCAAAGCACCTGAAAGCAGGACAAGAAGCAACGGATGGAAACTAGTCAAGGAGAGAAGCAACCTAGAACTAAGGAGAAACTTCCTGACAGTTAGAACAATTAACCAGTGGAACAACCTGCCTCCAGAAGTGGTGAATGCTCCAACACTGGAAGTTTTTAAGAAGAGACTGGACAGCCATTTGCCTGAAATGGTATAGGGTTTCCTGCCTGAGCAGGGGGTTGGACTATTATTATTATTATTATTATTATTATTATTATTATTATTATTATTATTATTATTATTATTATTATTATTATTATTATTATTTAAACAGGAGCAAAAAGATAATTCCAACCATCCACAAGATATTTGTATGACAAGGTAAAAAGCCAAGAATTAATTATAAAATTCTACAAAGAGGTGGATTAGGATTATGTGACCTAAAACTATTTTTCTGCTTGTTGTTCAATATGGATGAAAGATTAGGTGATTGCAAGATTCTGTTACTATAACCCTTTAATAAAAGTAGTAGAGGTAGTCCTTGACTTACAACAGTCCATTTAGTTACAGTCAAAGTTACAACAGCACTGAAAAAAGTGCCTTATGTCCATTTTTCACACTTATAACCATTGCAGCATCCCCATGGTCATGTAATCAAAATTCAGACGCCTGGCAACTGACTTATATTTATGACCATTTATAGCAGGGTTCCTCAAACATGGCCTCTTTAAGACTTGTGGACTTCAACTCCCAGAATTCCCTAGCCAGAAGGCTGGGGAATTCTTGGAATTGAAGTCCATAAGTCTTAAAGGGGCCATGTTTGAGGATCCCTGATTTACAGTGTCCCAGAGTCATGTGGTCACATTTTTGTGACCTTTTGACAAGCAAAGTCAATGGGAAAGCCAGATTTGCTTAACAACAGTAGTAACCTAACAGTAACCATGTTACTAATTTAAAAACTGTGGTGATTCACTTAACAACTGTGGCAAGAAAGGTCATAAAATGGGGCAAAACCCATTTAACAAATGTCTCACTTAACAACAGAAATGTTGCACTCAGTTGTGGTTGTAAGTCGAGGACTACCCGTATTACTATTCATTACTTTGGTGTTCAAGTCTGGTTTACTTGAAGGGCCAACATCAAACTTGCAGTTCTGAATGTACTTCCCTCTCTCTGCCTTGATGTTAAAGAGAACTGGGGAAGGTCAAGTGTGAGATGTTTCCTCAAACTACATTCCCTTCTTGGGCTCAAATTTCTCTTATCTGACTTGGCTGCGTCTCTTCTTCCTTTTCTTCAAGATTATTCTCACAGCCCATTATATATTGGAACAAGTTTTAAATCTTCTTCTGGGAGACCCTCATGGCTTTTCTGCTCTATAGTCTTAAAGATACCAGTGATCTGTCTGTATTCATATCAGAAGCATCTTCAAAAGTAATCCACCTTTTCTTCTGGAATGAAAGGATTTGCTGGTGACCAAACTGTTGCCAAAGGGCAGCCCAATTGCCAAAAGTAATGCAATCTTCAGGATGGCTCCTTTCAGGTCCCTCCGTGGTAATGAAAAAGAATAATTGGGTAATCATATTAACAGAAGCCACTGTCAGAACTCATTCTTTCCCTGGCGGGGGGATCTATCTCATTTCTTTCCTAATTCATTTCTTTCTGAGGGTTCTGCCATTCTCCTGAGGGGGAGGGGGGAAGGCTGTGTGGTATGTTATTCTGCTTTGCTGCAATGTACCCTTTCTGCTATTCCTACATACTTACTCTTTGAACTGTCTCTCCCTTGTTACCTTGGGGTGAGAAAGGAATGTACCTCTGGCCATCTGGCTTATCTCTTGCTGCAGAAGGGAAGGTGTGAAGACCCAACAACATCTTTACAAACATGGGAAAGGACCCTGTTATCATCTCCTTTCCCATAGTGGACTTAACACCTGGGGATTGGCCCATTCAAACTGACCAGATGGACTATTGGGGTGGGGTTATGCCTGGGACTCTTTTAACCTATTGATCTGTGCGGGAAACCCTCGGATCCTGCCTATCATGCCTGCTATCAGCTTCTCCTAATAAAAGTTCATTTTGGAAAGAAACTTCCTGCTTTCTTGGGATGAGACTTTGAAGTGGGCCCTGACAGCCACTATACCAAAATTATTTCTTTTGCTTTGCTAGTACATTTTAAAATTCTAAGATCAAAATGCAAAGAAAATATTTTTTTCCGAATAGAATGTCCTATGAATGCAAACTATTTTCAATATGGGGGTACTACACATTATGTTAGTATTGGGCAGAAGCTACTCATGGGAATCCACAGCTCTCTTCATATGGAATTAATGCATGGGGCAGATGATATGTTAAAAATAAAAGCACCCTTGAGTGACTTGGCTACAATATGGATTTGGTTTGTCATTGTCTACTTTCAGCCCAGATAGTCTGCAGTCCTGATGCATTCTAGTTTTCTCCCTTCTACAAGTGACCCTTTTCTGAAATCAGCACAGGTCATCTCAATACTTCACATGATGTGAACCATTCCAGAAATGTCACCAAAATTTTAAATGTTCACTGCAATGAACAGTGCAATACAATAAAAGCAAGATAATAACAATAGCGCTTGGACTTCACATTGTTTTAAAATCCTCTCTAGGTGCTTCACAGAGTTGGCATATTGCCCCCAACAATCTCAGTCCTCATCATTTGGGAACTCAGGCAGTATCTTATATTTTGGGAAAACAACTTTCCTTCTTGGGGTTTACAATCCACTTTATAATTTACAGTCTCTTATCTAGAATCACTTTCCCTTATTGTCCCACCAGACTTCGATAAACATCAGTTTGCCTACAGGGGGAATAGGTCGACAGACAAGGCCATAGCTACTGCTCTACATTCTGTAGCAAGCCATCTGGAGCAACCTGGAAGTTATGTCAGGATGCTTTTCATAGACTATAGCTCAGCTTTCAACACTATTCTGCCCAGC
This sequence comes from Vipera ursinii, assembly GCF_947247035.1. Lineage (NCBI taxonomy): Eukaryota > Metazoa > Chordata > Lepidosauria > Squamata > Viperidae > Vipera > Vipera ursinii. The sequence goes on from NC_139516.1 coordinate 16,209,117, forward strand.
ATCCTTATTGAAAAGCTGACTGACTTGAATTCCCCCCACTCCATCTGCGATTGGATTAAAGACTTTCTAAGGGACCGGCTACAAACAGTGAGGGTTGGGTCTGCTTCATCCACCCCCCTGAAGCTTTGCACGGGCTCACCATAGGGCTGTGTGCTTAGCCCCTACCTGTACTCACTGTGCACATACAATTGTATATCATCCAACACATCCACTGCGATCATTAAGTTCGCAGATGATACCACCCTAGTGGGCCTTATTACATCTGGAGATGAAACAGCGTACAGGGGGGAGGTGCAAAAACTATCCATATGGTGTTGTAACAACAACTTGCACCTGAACATCAGCAAGACAAAGGAGATGGTGCCAGACTTCCAGAGGAAAAGACATGAACATACCCCACTTTACATCGGGGGGGGGGGCTTTGTGGAGAGAGTTTCTTCCTTTAAATTCCTGGGAGTCTACCTCTGTGAAGATCTTACCTGGAAAGTCAATACAACCTAGGTGGCCAGAAAGGCCCAACAGAGACTCCAATTCCTCAGGGTCTTGAGGAAGAACAGGGCAGAACAAAAGCTAATGACCTTCTTTTACCGGTCTACTATAGAGTGTCCTCTTGCACTGTATTGTGGTTTGGTATGCTGACCTGACAGCCATGGTTAGGAAGATATTAGAGAAGGTGGTGACAACAGTACAAAACATTGTGGGCTGTCCCCTAACACCACTGCATGACATCGGCAGGGCTCGCTGCCTTGGAAGAGTGAGGAAAATTCTCAGGGATGACTCACACTCTGGTCGGTATCTCTTTACTCTCCTACCATCCGGTAGGAGATACAGGAGTACAGCCAGCCGTACCAACAGGCTGAAGAACAGCTTCTATCCATGAGCTGTCAGGCTCTTGAAAGGGAAATAACTTTAAGTATGATTGACTTGTGAGGCCGGTGTGTTGTGCAATTAGCTCACATGGTGTAACAAGATGGTGGGTTTGTTGTCACTGTGAGTTGTGGTGGGGGGAGGCATGAAGGGAGGCACAGCCAATCTCAATGTATACATGTTGTTCTTTGATAATAAAAGGTTCATTCATTCATTTTTTGCAATTGCACTGAATATAATGAAATGTACTTTGCATTTTTTCAGCACTTTAGCACACTTCATACATTTCAGGGTCTTAGTCTTGAACTCTGATTTAGAGAATGGAAAAAAATCCAATCCTAAATCCAGGGTCAATTAATGAAAGGATTCTGCTCTTTCTCTGTGCATATATATGGTCGTTGTGAGGGCATTCTGGCTGTATTTGAATAAACTATTATAAATGAGACACAATCAAAATAAGAATGAACTGGCCTGTAGCAACATTACTATGTGTCATATTTGCCACCAAATCATACAATGGGAAGTGGAAAAGAAATAAAAGATTCCTGAAAGGAAATGGCAGAAGCAGAAGGATAGCATGTGTGGGAGAGGAACCATATAAAATAAATTCAAACAGAAAACACTGTGAAAAGTTTTTTTAAAAAATAATTTAGTTGGCTGTTACATCTCTGTGTTTTTTATTTCAGTGGTTCTACAAGGTGTAGGTTTTTTTATATGAGGTGGAATTTTTATATAGCCAGATTTCCCCCCCCCCCAAGTCTATACTGTTGTATTTAATTCATGTTTTCATGGAAGCTGTTATTTCTACACGTAGAAACACTACTGTCTGATAAAAAATTTTTCCAAATTGCATTAGGTTGTCCTTCCATTAAAAAAAAACACATGTAGAAATATTTGAATCACTTCTCCATTTTTGGTCATCTGTTATTATAAACATAGTATTTGTTGGATACTTGCTCTTCTAAGGATCTTGTCTGGGAGAAGGCAGAAGCAGAGGCTTTGTCGCTCTGGGCACGTTGCTGATCCATCTATAACATTCTCACAATGTCAATACCAGCAAAATTATTTTTTTTCAAAAAAAAAAATTCTATGTATAGAGCAGAAGGCATGGAAAGAAGAACAGTGCCTGCATAATATGTTTAGGTCTCTTCATAGTGGGGATGGGAGAAACTTTTTGTAGCATATTGATTAAAGCAAGTCTAATCTAATCATGATCTAATCTAATGAAATAATGAAAATATCAAATGTAAGTCCTTGGGGAAACAGATTATCTTAACCCATTTCAAACTAGCTCAGGGAGAATAGGGAGTCAAGCTATTCTCCAGAGCACCTGCGGGCAGGTCAAGAAGCAGTGGATGGAAACTAATCAAGGAGAGAAGCAACCTAGAACTAAGGAGAAACTTCCTAACAATTAGAACAATTAACCAGTGGAAGAACCTGCCTCCAGAAGTTGTGAATGCTCCAACACTGGAAGTTTTTAAGAAGAGATTGGACAATCATTTGACTGAAATGGTATAGGGTTTCCTGCCTGAGCAGGGGGTTGGACTAGAAGACCTCCAAGGTCCCTTCCAACTCTGTTATTCTATTCTATTCTAGCTTCACGGTAGTCTATGGAATAAGACTGCTTTTGTACCTAATGATCTTTCTTTATGGAATGACAAAGGGAAAGTGACCCTCTTTTTTAACCTCCATCTTTTAATACAAAGTTATTTTTTTCCTGCACCCCACAGGAAGATATGATTAAGGTTTATAAAACTACCAGTGTGCATGGTAAAGAGGAAGAACAGAGCATTTTCTTTATTTCCTATAATACTCAAAGTAGATGCCATCCTCTGAAACTGATTAATAGAAGATTTAAAAGTGACATCACATTTCATTACCAGAACCTAAACAACCTGTAGAATACCCTGCCACAAGGTATTATGTAGTTTAGTCTAGGTTAGACTAGACTTTAAAAGGGGCATCCAAAGGATTCTCAGAGTATAGGTTTATCAATTGTTATTAGCTTTGGTGAGTGATACTGACAGGCATCAGGGGAGTCTGACTCTATGCACTAGGTACACAAGAGTAACAATTGATGTGGAGAACTGCCTTGATCTCATATTTGTGAATTTCCTATATGCATCTGCTTGGCCAACCTGCAAAATGAAATGCCAGTTAGGTGGTCTTAGCAGGGCTATTTTCATGTACTTGTGTTCATCTGGAAGATTTGGAAATTGGAGACATGGCTAAATTCTACTGCTAATATTCAGATAGATTTCTGAGGTTGTTCTCCTAGAAATGAAAACTATTAGATAGTATTTTTGAGAAGAGATGATTGGAAGGTTTAGGCTACTGGGTTCGTTGCTTCAATGACGAGACGAGGCAAGTGAGTTCAGCAAAGATCATTGTTTATTGCTTGCAGGATCTGAACTGAGAAACAGGGCTGCGAATGCAGCAATTTATACCCTGGCCTCTAGGCGGCGGCCAATAGGTTTAAAGCAACATATTGCTGCCCTAGAGGCAGCCAATGATGGCGCTGGAGACGGGTTGTCTGAGGAGCTGGGAGCCGTTAGCCAGCTTCCCTGCTTAAGTAACCTTCCAGCAATTAACCCACGTGGTGTTCCCTTAACAGGACAAAGCCCAATACATTACAAACATGATATGTCTCTGTAAGACTTTCCAAGAAATGGTGAGGCTCCCTGAAATATCTATCTACAGTTGTTAAACTGTTTGATAAGGGAGAATAAACTGAATCTAATGATATTCATGGAGTTGCAATTCCAAAAACTGTGCTATACTTCCAGTGGTATGATTTCAGGACCTTTTAGTAGTTTCAGTTAATCCTCTACATCTAGCCCTTTCTGGAAGGGAATGACCTGACTATTATGGAATCTATAGTGATAACTCTTAGCTTGGATATTCCTTACCTTTTGATAAAATGGCTACTAAAGGCCTTAAAGGGGTTACTTTCACCCATTCTGAAACCATTGCCTTAATATCCAATTTGTTTTGGGCCAAAATACCAGGTTGTCATCTTAGAAGCTTTAGATCTTTGATTTTCTGTTGCTCGAAAAGACACCTTCTTTTCCTTGAATCCCAGACCATTGGCATCCTTTGAGTTGCCATGGGTACAATCTTGTGGAAATCAGAATCCAGCGCTCCTTACAGCTGCAACAATTCTATGGAATGCAATTTGAAGAATCTAAGGATATTAAATCTGGTACAAAGTTAAACACCCAACAATTCAAAGAAGCTGTGCTTGACAGGGTAGCATGGAGAGCACTTGCTTATAAAAGGAGCCAAAGAGTCAGACATGACTAAATGGTTAAAACCATAACAATTCATTCAGGGTTTTAAAAGATACCTTGTATGTAACTATTGATAGGGACGCGGTGGCTCAGTGGGTTAGGACGCTGAGCTTGTTGATCAGAAGGTCGGCAGTTTGGCGGGTCGAATCCCGAGTGCCATGTAACAGAGTGAGCACCTGTTACTTGTCCCAGCTTCTGCCAACCTAGCAGTTCGAAAGCACGTAAAAATGCAAGTAGAAAAATAGGGACCACTCCGGTGGGAAGGTAACAGCATTCCGTGCGCCTTTGGCGTCTAGTCATGCCGGCCACATGACCACAGAGACGTCCTCGGACAAGCACTGGTCTTTGGCTTTGAAACGGAGATGAGCACCGCCCCCTACAGTCGGAAATGACTAGCATGCATGTGCGAGGGAAACCTTTACCTTTACCTTTATGTAACTATTACATTTAACTATTTTTCCAGTTTTAAAAGATACCTTATATGTAACTATTACATTTAACTATTTTTCCAGCTAGAAAGGTTAGCGGACTCTATTAATGAATTTAATCACGTGTGTGTGTGTGTGTGTGTGTGTGTGTGTGGTGTGTGTGTGTGTGTGTGGGAAGGACAGCCAAGAAAAGCATCTCAGTAGCATTCTGTATAAAGCAGTGTTGTTTCTGCTGTGAAACATCCAAAGGTTTTATGGAGAAAGTCATTGTGATGCTGGTGAACTTCTAAGGTCCTCACACAGTTCAGTTGAATTCACTGTGGCTGCTTCAATTTCTACTCATTATTTAGATTTCAAATTATGCTAATGAAGGGGAAGCATGTATTTTTTTCATTAGCATTTAAGGATATCCCAACTTTTATTGAAAGTTAATGGAAAGAGGATTTTATTTTTTTAACTTATCATTTTATGCAAAAAATAACCCTCTTTTTTCTCGTTTTCCATTATTCATATTTAAAGGTAAGGTCATAAAACATGAGGTCTTGGGTTGTACATGACTCATCAGCATGACTTCTGTGACCCTGGAGAATCCCTGGAGTGTTTATGTATTGATTTATTTGTAAAATTTATTAGCTGCCCTTCTTAACACAAGGTAACTCTTGTGGCCTCAGAGTAGAGGAGGCCAAACAGAGTCAAGGAGGTCCTTTGTTTTTGCATTTTTATCAATGTCATGCATACCTTTTCTGTGGAATGTCAAAGAATCATTTCACTAAATTTACTTCTTAACTCATCAGTCTCTGAAAATGGATGAAGACCAGTTGCAGGAATTGGGTTTGTCTAGTCTAGTGAAAAGAAGGACTAGAGATGACATGATAGCAGTGTTCCAATATTGGAGGGGCTGCCAGAAGAAGAGGGGGGAGTCAATCTATTTTCCAAAGCACCAGAAGGTAAGAAAAGAATGGAAACTAATCAAGGAGAGAAGCAACCTAGAACTAAGAAGAAATTTCCTGACAGAACAGTTAACAAAGGGAACCACTTGCCTACAGAAGTTGTGGGTGCTCCAGCACTGGAAGTTTTTAAGAAGACACTGTACAGTCATTTGTCTGGAATGGCATAGGATTTCCTGCTTGTGCAGAGGGTTGGATTAGAAGACCTCCAAGGTTTCTTTCAACTTTGTGATTCTGTTCTGTTTTGTTCTGATATCCAGTCTTTCCAGTTTTATGGCATCGTGTTCTTCTCTTCTCTTTCTCCATTTTGTTTTCTTGTTGACAACCTTTCCAGTGTATTCACTTCTCCACTCACCCTTCAGCATCAACCAAATATGCTTCAGCAGCATCTTTTTTTTTTGTCATGGCCTTCATCCCATTTCCAGCCTACAAGGGAGACAGGCTTAAGTTGTGCTGACTTGTGCCAGAGTTAAAATGGTATTTCCCCTTATTATTTCTTATTTCTACACCATCCAAGAACAGCCTTTAGGTTTATTAAATATTTTAATATGATCCACAATCTTGGAAGAAAATCCAATGACTGGAAAAAGATTTAAAAGAAGCAACAGAGGCAGGTTAATAGGGAATGACAACCAATTTCATGTTACTATAATTTTCTGCCAAGTGAAGGATCGGTGAAGATCACTTTAACTCAGCTGACAGAAAGGCCCTTTAAACATGGTAAAGATGTTTAAGAATCAGATCTTCTGGCTCCACTGCCACTGCTTCTAGCCAAGGAACATCTGATTGATGTCCCAAAGATGGTTTTCCAAAAAGCAACTGGACTTTCTTGTTGTTTTTCCTTGAAAATGTTTTGCTTCTGAAGAACTGAAGAAGAAGCTTCTTGAATGAGAAGCAAATGTTTTGAAGGGAAAAACCCGCAAGAAAGTCCATTTGCTTTTTGGAAAACCATCTTTGGGACAACCATGACCTGGATGATTGAGAATCTCCATAGACATCTGATTAATGTGCTAGGTGTAGTGGTTCCACTCTGCTCTCAACTAGAAGTTACAAAATTCCAGAAATGTTAATAGTTCTTTCTTTAATGGCATTTAATCCTCATTATTTGGGGGGAGTCAGGTGACTTTTGTGACTTGGAAGAAAGGCTGGATAGCTATGGGGCATTTTGTCCCAAGGTATAAGATCCATATAGAGGTCTTCTATTCCAACTCTGTTTGGATCCTCTCTGGTTGATTGGGAAGTTCTTTGGTGTGTTTTCTACCACAGCAATGGGGACAATTTTTTTTACAATTGTGCATAATTTTCTGCTGACTTAAGGATACATAGAATGCCCAAAGGTTAATAGTGGGGAAGGCTTATGGTCAGATGTACAGTATAAAATCTATGCTATTCTAATAAGCTACACTAATAATAGTACATTTCATTTCAATAGAGGCTGAAGATGGTTCTGGATATCAAAAATAACTTGCTATTAGCCAAGTTAAGTACTCAAAGAGAAAGGCAAGTGCAGATGATCCTAGATGAGTTTCAAACTTGTTTGTGCAATTGTGAAAGCATTCAGGAGTTAATAGCTTTTCCCATCAATTTTTTAGACAAGGCAGTTCAGAGAATTGCTAAGGATTGTGTGACAAGAGACTGTAGTTGCTGGAAAAGTATCCACTTATTCGTCTTTTGTCTCTGCAGTTCCTATTCTTAGGAAGAGGCTTGGTACTGGCACTTTGTCATACCTAAATGATTAATCATGGAAGTTGTTTTGTGCATCCAGTAAAAGGTCTTGTTGGAGAAGAGACCTAGTTTCGAGGTTTGGATTCAAAAAGTTGGTGGGTTGCATTTAATAATAATAATAAATAATAAACCTTTATTGTCAAAGTACAACATGTGTACATTGAGATTAGCTGAGCCTCCCCCCATGCTCTCTCCCCCCAACACACAGTGACAACAAACCCTCCATCCCACCACACTATGTTAACCAACTACACCACACACCGGCCTCCCAAGTCAATTCTGCATAAGATTATGTCCCATTTAAAAGCCTAACAGCCCATGGATAAAAGCTATTTTTCAGCCTGTTGGTATGGCTGGCTATATTCCTATATCTCCTACCGGATGGTAGGAGAGTAAAGAGATACCGTCCAGGGTGTGAGTCATCCCTGAGAATCTTCCTCACTCTTCCAAGGCAATGAGCCCTGGCGATGTCATCCAGTGGTGTCAGGGAACAGCCCACAATGTCTTGTGCTGTGCTCACTACCCTCTGTAATGCTTTCCTATCCGCGGCTGTCAGACCAGCATACCAAACCACAATACCATACGAGAGGGCGCTCTCTATAGTAGACCGGTAAAAGAGGGTCATTAGCTGTTGTTCTACCCTTTTCTTCTGCAAGACCCTAAGAAAGTGAAGCCTCTGTTGGGCCTTTCTAGCCAGCTGAGTTGTGTTAACTTTCCAGGTCAGATCTTCACAGAGGTAGACTCCCAGAAATTTAAAGGAGGAAACTCTCACTACACAGTTCTCTCCGATGTGAAGTGGGGCAGGTTCCTTCTTTTTTCTCCGGAAGTCTAACAACATCTCTTTCGTCTTGCCGATGTTTAGGTGCAAGTTGTTGTTACTACACCATATGGATAGTTTTTTTGTTTTTTTTATTGAAAAGTTTTAAAATACAATTTTCCTTTGAAAAACCCCCCTTCCCCCTCCCTCCTCCCCTCCCTACCTCCCCCCTATCTCCCCCCCTCCCCCTCTCCCTCCTCCCTCCCCTGCCTCCCCCCCTCTACTTCCCCTCCTCCCCCCCTCCCCCCCCGACTTCCCAGAGCAAAATACAAGGTACATATCTAAAAAGCAATCATAAACAATCATATACTAACAATTATAAACTCTAAAATCCATCACTCTCTAGCTTATATAGAGTAAACCAATCCTTAACAATACTAAATATGTATAAAGAACTAAAATAAAAGAAAACTAGCATCATTCCCATCTATGTTCTTCCACAATTCACTATTACCTAGACATATTCTCACTTACACATCACAAGCACCTATCCCTATTAACCTCTCTAGCCAAAATAGGCTATAATAGATAGTTCTTACACAAATTAACCCGCATTAACCCACAAAACTTTCTTCCTCTTCCTCTGTAGTAAATTGTCCATTAATTCCAAATTGAAAATTCTGTTACCATACATATCATCCCAAAACTCTTAAAAACACAACTACCACTTGACTATAAGTATATTGTGGAAGTTCCATAGATTTCTACTGGTCTTATTTTTTTATCTTTTTTGAGCGTTTTAAGGCAGCACGCGTCACCCTCTGTTCTCTAGGATCATCCAAAAGAGTTGCAGCTTGATCTCCTCCTGTACCCTTCTCGTCTATCTGTCCATCTTCATCCTCTTGATGTTCTCCTTCTCCAGATCCCTCTGCAGCTTCCAGAAGTGTTGATGGGGTTGCTTTTAAAACATTGTTGTAAAAATCATGCGCTTGCTTCACAGTACCCAAACAGTACCTTTTGCCATCATACATGAAGCTCAACCCAGCTGGGATCTCCCATCTGAACCTTATATCTCTTTGCTTGAGCTCTTGCACAAGAAATATAAAGTCCTTCCTTCTCTTTAAAATCTTTGGAGGAATTTCTTTTAGAACCAAAACTTCTTGACCAGCAATCACAACTTTAGTATCATAGGCAGCTTGTATATTCATCTCTAATTTCCCTTTTTACAAAATAAACCACCACATCTCTAGGCAACTTTCTCTGCTTAGCAATCCACGAATTCACACGAAACACTTTGTCCATGCCTTGTTTTATTTCAGATGCTGGATGGTTCAATACCCCCTCAAAAGCCTCAGAAACCAGCTGCTTTAAATCTTCCTTAATATTCTCTTTTAGGCCTCTAATTCTAACAGCAAACTGCATCTGGTAAAATTGAGCCAGACTCTGTTCGCTATCCATTTTGTCTTTTAAATCTTCAATTTCCAATACTTTTGCTTCTAATATAGCATTCTTTTGAGTCAAGTCTTCCACTTGGTCATCCAGCACCTCCACACATTTAGCTACTTTATGCACTGAGGACAAAATGTCTACCTTCATCTCTCTAAGTTTCTGCTCCATCCTTTCTTCCATTCTCTGCTCCAATTTCTCCAATTTCTCCTCCATCTGTACAAATTTAACACCCATTGACTCCAAAATTAACTGGGTATGTTTTTCAAGATCCTTCGATGTCAATACATCAGGAGAATGCAACGCCTGCAGTAATGATTGTTGTTGCACCGGAGAATTTCCAGCACTCCGAAAAGTTCTAGGGGGAGGTTTAGCCGCCATCTTTTACTTACAATTGTGACGCACTTTCACTTTAAGTTTTAAGCAAAGTCCATCAAGCTTGAGAGTAAAATAAAATAATCCTCTTCATCTCTTCATCTTTCCCTCTTGTACTGCTCTGCCTGCTCTTTTCCTTTCATAGTCTCTCCTTCAAGCAGGGATGGTCGCAGACGCCTGGCTCTGCTCCATAAAGTCCGGAGCAGAGACGCTAGCCAGCTGGGAGCAGCCCAGGCTACGGGGGAGTTCAATCCTTCAGCCGCCCAAGCTCCAAGCTCAGGCGGCCCCGGAGAACTCGACCCCTACCTGGGGGCTCACCCCCTCCTCTTCTCCCGAGGAGGGGGCTTCAAATTCGCCCGAACAGCTGATCGACGCTGTTTCGGGCGAAAAATCACACAGCTGAGCCGCGGGCAGCCCGGGAAGGCTGTCTCCGGCGCCGCGGAGCCACCGGAAGTCATATGGATAGTTTTTGTACCTCCACCCTATATGCTGTCTCATCCCCACCTGTAATAAGACCCACCACAGTTGTATCATCTGCAAACTTGATTATCGCAGTGGATGGGTCAGATGATACACAATCATAAGTGTATAAAGAGTACAGGTAGGGGCTAAGCACACAGCCCTGTGGCGTGCCGGTGCAAAGCTTCAGGGGGGTGGACAAAGCAGAGCTGACCCTCACTGTTTGTAACCGATCCCTAAGAAAGTCTTGAATCCAATCGCAGATGGCGGGGGAGAATTTCAAGTCAGTCAGCTTCTCGATGAGAATGCTCGGCAAAATGGTGTTGAAAGCCAAGCTGTAGTCAACAAAAAGCATCCTGACGTAACTTCCGGGCTTCTCGATATGACTTGCTACAGAGTGTAAAGCAGTAGCTATGGCATTGTCTGTTGACCTATTTCCCCTGTAGGCAAATTGATGTTTATCAAAGTCCAGTGGGAGGCATGTCCTAAGATGTTGGAGAACCAATCTTTCGAAGCATTTCATGACTACAGACGTTAATGCAATAGGTCTGTAGTCATTCAGGCACTCAACTGCAGTTTTCTTGGGGACTGGGACAATGGTAGCTGCTTTCAAGCACGATGGTACACATGCCGTTTGCAAGGAGATGTTAAAAATCCTTGTCTGGACCCCTGCTAATTGATTGGCACAATTCCTGACCACTATCCCCAACACCCCATCTGGGCCTGCGGCTTTGCTGGGATTCACAGCCTTCAATACAGCTCTCACTTGGTGTTCACACAGGGTGAGTGGCTGAGAGTCAGAAGGCCAGCCAGCAAAGGCTACGGGGTCTGGTCTTTTAACCTTGTAGCGGGCGAAGAAGATATTCAGCTCCTCAGCCAACGAGGCATTGGTGTTTGCCATGCTCCTCGTGCTGCCCTTATAGTTGGTTAAGTGCTTGCCTGCCATACTTGCCTCAGATCATTGTTCGCTAAATGGTTCTCCACCTTTTGTTTGTATTGTTGTTTTGCCATCCTAATGCCTCTTCTGAGATTTGGCCTGGCCTCTCTGTATCCGTCCCTGTCCCCCGCCTTAAAGGCAGAATCCCGGGCTCTCAGGAGTGTTCGTATCTCTGCAGTCATCCAGGGTTTACAGTTCCCGTAAACTCTAATGCACTTATCCGTTGTTACACTATCAGTGCATGTTCTAATATAAGAGAGTACGGCATCTGTATATGAATTTAGATCTTGTTCTTCAAATATACTCCAGTCAGTGGTTTCAAAGCAGTCCTGCAACTGACTGAGAGCACCCACTGGCCAGGTTCTGACCCTTTTTGTGAGAGGAACATACTTTGGGCACAACAGGAGTGAAAGATTTAGGCCCAAGAACCAGAATTTCCCCTCCTTAGCTTAGTCAGATGTATACTTGCATATTGCTCACTTTATCTCTTTGACAGACCATGAATTGGGAAAAGAGTTTTGCCATCATCTCCTGCCCTGGAGCAAATACACAGTGGTTTCAGGCAGTTTTAAAGACTCTTGTTTCTGCACAGAGTGTTTAATTTGTGGAATTGATTATTCTTTCTTCCTCTCCCTCTCTTATGTGTCCTAATCCTTTTTATATTGTCAGCCTTAAAAGGTAGACCAGATAGGAAACACTAGAACTAATTCTACCTTATTGTAAAGTTACATTGGCAAAACCTTTCAGGTCTGAAAACGCAATGCTCTGTCCCCACCCCTTCCACATATGTTTTACAGCCAGAAAAATTAGGGAGGGTCTTTTCTGAGCCTTTTGTCCCACCCACTATCCAGCTGCAAGGCCTTATTTGACTGTTGCCTTGGTAGGACCTCTTGGCCCAGTCTTCCAAGGTCTTTCCCACTTACCAATACACATTCAGGTGGACAGATTAGTTTCTTAAGTTCTGCTTTGTGCATCTCTGAAGCCCTCAAATTGAGTTTCAAGAGTCGAAGGCCCATGGAACAGCTGAAGTAGAGCTTCTCTTTCAAATTCAGATTCCCTAGAGGCCTCTAAACATGACTCAGATAATGATTTTGGACTATTTTAGCCAAAGAACATAACTGACCCAGAGATCATCCATGAGAAAAGAATTCTGAAATTCCAAAATTTCATCTTCCTCAATATCAGCTGCTTAGGATCCAGTTCATTACATTTTGGGCATGTTATAATCAATGAGAGTTTTTATTTAAGCAGCGTTTTTTGTTTCTTTTTAAATTCTAACAGGGATTATTCTGGTCCCTTGGAGATTAATCCCAGGCATTCAATCAATTATCGTATGACTCATTGGTGATAAGAAAGGCAACTGGTTCAATTGAAAGCTCCCTCAAAGATGCTGCCTAATTATTGCTTCCAAAATATTCTTTTGCAGTTGCCTCAATTTTCAAATTTCTCTGCAAAGTAAAATCAAATTGATTTGCATTCAGTGTTCATAGGATTCAAGGATACCAAATATTCACTGCTCACTCCATTTTACAATGTCTGCTGTCTTGCTGCTTTCAAATGTCAATGATGATCAGTTAGTAATTATTATTGAAGTAAGAATTTTCCATAGTAAATGGCAAGATAGGCAACTATCAAAATATTATTCCGTATCTCATGATTTTAAAGCGTTGTTTTTAGGACCATGGGCTGTTGCAGCATTCATTACATTTAACCACCAGGCAGGAATTTCTGATGTTTCTGCAGCACTTTCTCAATAATCATAAAATCTATACAAATCAAAGGCTTTGTGCAAAACCTGACTACATAATCCAATATGAATGCAATGGGAGTTTTGGTGCTACTTGACAATATCTTCTTAACATGACACAGACGATTAAGATGTTTGCCCAATTGAACTAAACATTATGAAACTACAGGAAGTCCTTGACTTACGACCATAACGGAGCCTTCTTGACCTATTTTATCAATGGTTAGAGAAAATATTTACAGATTAGGAATTTAATTTGTATTAGTGGATAAAATACTCAGACAACACATTTCTGTTGAATGATTACTATTGAATTCTGTTAAAAAAAATAAAATATTATGTATATAAAAAAAGAGAGTCACCCACACGACCAATTATTTTATGACCTTTTTTTGTTGTGAATGCTATGGTCCCTAAGTGAATGCCATGGTCATTAAGTGAACCAATAGCTTGCTATGGTTAGTTTTGCTGGAAGCTGGAAATAAATGCCATTTTTCTTTTAGCAAAACCATCATAAAATGCAGTCGTGTGACTGTGGGCGGCTGCAAATGGCTGTAAATGTGAACTGATTGCTGAGTGCCTGATGTGTGGTCATGTGACCGTGGGGGTGAAGGGAACAACTGTGCAGTTTATTGAAGTTTTGTAGGCATGCTGTTGTAGGCATTCGTGAAGGAAGAATAGTTGTCGAGGGGTCCTTGGTGCTCTTTATGAGCTTGGTTGTTTTCTTGCAGAGTGTTCATTAGCCAAGCTAGGTAACATCATCAGTGCTAGTAAAATGTGGGGTTTGCTCTCAGTTTATACTGTATTCTAGTGGCTTACCATGTCAGTTTGGTGTGCATGGTCTTGCTTCTTTGGTTGGGCCAGACTTCTAGATATTCCCTAGATTGTAACATTGAGCAGTCATAGGTTTACCTGCAGAATTGATCATTAACTATAAACCTATCACCGGTCAAATGATCTTACTTGAATTTGTTATTATTTGTTATTATTATTTTCCTCCCTAAGATTAAAGTTCTTTTTTTAATCCAGCACATACTCCACCCTTATTCATCAACTCAATGAAATAAAGCTACTTTCATGTCTTTGTGGTCAGAAATACGTTTCCTATGCATCTTGGCTAATTTTAATATTTAACATGAACCCAGATTGAGGAGCCAATATTCATTAAAAATGAATCTAGACTGAGAATGCAGGGTTCATTTTAATTTCATAGGGAGCTCTTTTAAACCTTATTTATTTCAGCCAACAAAGTAATATATCAAACTGTTAGTGTTTCTGCCTATTTGATTTCAGCTGTCATTTTTCCCCCAATCTGATCTTCTGTGCTTCATAAATTGAATAGCTGTGTGATAATATGCAGTTCTCTTTCCCTTTCCTGTTCTAAATCATTCTGTTCTGCCAAATTCACTTCTTATATTAGCTTCTTGTTCGCTGTAAAGGTTCCTCTGACACTCCTATTAGTGTTAAGATATTCTGCCTTTTGCCACTATCTTAAACAAGCACTAAGAGTTGCTTGTCATCAGTAGACATTAGAGTAATCTTGCAATATCACTTAAGTTGTTTATGTATTTATTAATCAAATTTATACAGCTGCCCATCTCACTAAAAGTGACTGTGGGCTCAGTCAACAATCAGATAAAACAGCAGATATAAAAACCACAGATAAAAATATACAGAACCATATGAGTAAATATCATAAACAACCAAAGATACAAACCATAGTAGGCAAAGGAAGGATTAAAAATTCAACAGTGAAACCATCTAAGTTATTACAGTTGGTCCTTGAATTATGACTACAATTGAGCCCAACATCTCTGTTGCTAAGCAAGACAGTTGTTAAGTGGGTTTCGCCTTATTTTATAACCTTTCTTGCCACAGCTGGTAAGTAAATCACTGTAGTTGTTAAGTTAGTAGCTTGGTTGTTAAGTGAATCTGGCTTTCCCATTGATTTTGCTTGTCAGAAGGTCACAAAAGAGGATCGCATGAACCTGGGACACTGTGACCATTATAAATATGAGTTGGTTGCCAAGCATCTGAATTTTGATCATGTGGCCCTAGGGATTCTGCAATGGTTGTAAGTATGAAAAACAATAATAAGCCACTTTTTTCAATGCCATTGTATTTTCGAATGCTCACTAAACAAATGCGGTAAGTCAAGGAGGACCTGTATTCTGATCAAACATTCTGATCAGAGTCCTGCTTCCCTCAGAGGAGAAAACAAAGAAAGTCCAGAGGGGGCAACTTTGTTTTCTTTGTTTTTCCTTGAAGACATTTCACTTCTCATCCAGGAAGTTTCAGTTCAAGAAGAACTGAAGACCTAAAGAAGCTTCTTGAAGGAGAAGCAAAACATCTTCAAGGAAAAACAAAGAAAGTCTGGTTGCCTCTTGAAAAAGCACTTTGGGGGCTCAGAGGAGTTGGCTTGTGAATTTGGGTTCCCCTGGACTTAAGGCTTCTGCTTAATCAGCAGTGGGAAGCCATGACTAGAGGACTCTTTCTCCAACTTCACCTGGTGTGCCACTTTTCACCCTACCCAGACTAAGATGCCAAGCTATGGTAACTCCTAACATGATCACCAACTGTCTGGACCAGTGGTCTTCAAACTCAGCCCTTTTATGACTCATGGACTTCAACTCCCAGAATTCCTCAGCCAGTATGCCTGGCTGAGGAATTCTGGGAGTTGAAGTCCATGAGTCATAAAAGGGCCGAGTTTGAAGACCCCTGGTCTGGACTAATGCAAGGTTCTTTAAATCTGCTTCCTTTGCAGTGACACTTGGTAGGAAATATAACAGCTATATTCCTTTAGGTCAACTTCATCAGGTGAGAATGTCACCTATTGTCTGCATTGTCTTTCACTTGGTAGAGCCATAATTCCACACTACTTCACATTACTGTTAGCTCTACATCTCCTCTTTCAAACTTATTACAAGGAGCTTCCACCACTTATACTGTATCTATGGTGTGCTTGTGTATGTGCCCATAAAGTAATGTGTGCAATTATTCACTCCCACTTTTGTGTATGGCATGATCACACCTCATTTTAATGCAGCCGTCTCAAAACTAAATGCTTTGACTTCATTCCTCCAGCCAACATTGCTTTCTCATCTAGCTGAAGGGCAAAATTAAACAACATGTTTAAAATAGAGTTATCTAAGTGCTAGACTGCTGCTTTTGCACTACATCAGACTCACATTTGACACCTTATTAATTAACACAAATTTAATATTAATAATAACATGATTACAAAATATAGTTACAGGGAAAGATTGAATAAATTTCAAGCACTGCTTAGAAGAAAGATTATTTATATAATTAATCTTCTTTACTAAAAGACAAAACCAGTATTGGACTTTGATGTGAAATATTGCAAGAAAACTCATTAGTGAGTCAAATCAGGTGCTGCTTTAAACCTGTAGCTAGGAATTGCATTTTTATTCCTTTGCTCAATTTAGATTTGTACTACTGAGTAGATAGGAAACCTTTATCATAAAATTTCAGCTTCACCCAAAATTTGTATTGCAGGTTTTAAAATGGCTTCTCCTTAGGGTTGCAGTGCTCTGTTCCTTTGTATTAAGGTCTAAGTGATTCCTACCAGCTTAGAAAACAGTAAAGAAAAAAAAATATTTGTTTCTATGGCTGTAATCTGATTCCAAATGGTCCCTCAGTCATGAATGGTCAGTCCAATTTTAAAAACTGCATCTTGCTCTGGTAAACCGATCTCTTTTGAGACAATCTCTGGTATTCATCCAGGGCATATTCTTAGGGTTAGGAGCAGTGGTGGGATTCAGCCAGTTTGCACCACCTTGGCAGAACTAGTAGCTAATTTTTTGTTGCCCAGGCCCAGAATAGACTTCCGGAAGCAGCATCCACACAGAGAACTGGTTGTTCACATATTTGAATCCCACCACTGATTAGAAGTTAGGGTTAGGGTATCCATGCTTTAGGTCCAAATAGCAAGTATAACAGAATAGCAGAGTTGGAAGGGACCTTGGAGATTTTCTAGTTCAACTCAAGCAGGAGACACTATACCAGACATGTCAAACACAAGGCCCAGGGGCCAGATCTGGCCCACAAAGTGGTTTTATGTGGCCCACGAAGCCATCCTGGAAACAGTGAGGGAACAGCCCCCACTGCCTTGGCCTTGGCCCAGAGACCCTCCTTTTGCCAGAGACCCTCAGATCTGTCCCACTCCTGCCCAGGCCCTCATAGGCACCCTTGAGGCAAACGATGTAGAGCTGGCCATGCCCACCCACTAGTTCAGGGGTAGGCAACCTTGGCTCTTTTATGTCTCATGGACTTCAACTCCCAGAATTCCAGAGTCAGCATAGATGACTCAGGAATTCTGGGAGTTGAAGTCCATGAGTCATATATGATAATGATAATGATAACTTTATTGTCACTTTGAATGTACACCAATCGGCATACATCAAAATGAAATTTCGTTGCATACAGCTCTCAAAGGATCACCACCTCCGATATATGCCGAGGTTGCCTACCCCTGCACTAGGCCATACACACTCTAGCCACGCCCACCCAGTAGGCCACGCCCACCCTGGCCATACCCACCCGGCCCCCTGAGGGCAACCGCAATGCTGATGCAGCCCTCAATGAAATTGAGTTTGACACCCCTGCCCTATACCATTTTAGATAAGTGACTGTCCAGTTTCTTCTTTAAAAACCCCAGTGATGAAGTACCCACAATGTCTGAAGGCAAGCTGTTCCACTGGTTAATTGTTCTCACTGTTAGGAAATTTCTCCTTAGTTCTATGTTGCTTCTCTCCTTGAACTAAGGAGACATCTAAAGTTATGTTATGGGCCTTTATTTCCAGTTACATAATATTTCTCACCTACATATTTTCTGATATTCAAGAATATCAGTATTACAACAACCATTTAGAGGTTCTTTTCCATGGTTATATCCAGTGGTGGGATTCAACCATTTCACACCACCTTGGCAGAACTGGTAAGTAATTTTTTGTTGCCCAGGCCCACAATGGACTTCCGGAAGTGGTATCCACACAAAGAACTGGTTGTTCACATATTTGAATACCACCACTGGTTATATCATGTAACCTTCGTACCACTTTAAAAAACCTAATGTGATTATCATCAGTCTTATCAGTCGTTTACTCAACATTATCAGCCTCATCAATTATTCCAATGATTGCAAGCTAAGCTATGGTCATATAAGCTAAGTGGTCAGGCTAGAAATTGGAAGACCATGAATTCTAGTCTCACCTTAGACATAAAGCCAGCTTGATGACTTGAGCCAATCATGGTCTCTCAGCCCTAGGAAGGAGGCAATGGTAAACCATTTCAGGAATCTTGCCAGAAAAACTGCAAGGGACCAGTCTGGCATGTGCCGGGGTCAACTCTAACTTGTAGGCAACAACAACAAAAAATCATATTAACAACTTACTCTTTAAGCATGTCCTATTGATAATGATATCAGTTTTGTGAGCTGTGGACATGTTTTCTTTATAATCTACAAAGGATTATCAAGCATCTTTCAAAAACTTCACAAAGCTGCCAAGGTCAAACTGGTTTTAAGTTGAAAAGAGAAAACCAGCTAAACTGAAAATATTTTATTCTATTATGGCAGAAGTTTCATTTATTTCCTATTGACCACCATCACCACCATCACCACCATCTTCCTTATACATGGTGATGATGATGATGATGATGATGATGATGATGATGATGATGATGATAAAGTGATGGTGGTGATGATTACATATCATTCTCACAGGATTATGGCAAAACAGCCATAGACATCCTTGGCAAGCCAGAATGATGCCAAAATGACACATCCATCATGACATCTTTCCACAAATGGCCCGATTTAGTAATACTGTCATGACATGTGGTGCAAGTCTGCAAGTCATAGCAGTAAATCATTTTTGTTATCTTGTTAAGCATATGTCACTATTTCGTCTTATTCTCCCTTCCTGTGGGTGCCTCTGAAAGCAGACTCCTCCTCCTCTGTCTTAGATTTCAGTAGATTTAGCTCCGATCAGCACAGTCAAAGTTTAGAAACTATGGGAACTACTCTAATACATAAGGTTGCTGGTGTTCATGAGAACCCACCATCAGGAGGTATGTGACATTATTTGCCTCCTCCATGGGCAATCATAAGAAAGGCTGAGTGCCAAAGAATTGAGGCCTTTGAACCATGGTGCTGAAGAAGACTCCTGTGAGTCCCTTGGACTGCAAGGCGATCAAACCGGTCAGTCCTAGAGGAGATCAACCCTGACTGCTCTTTAGAAGGCCAGATCCTGAAGTTGAAACTCAAATACTTTGGCCACCTAATGAGAAGGAAGGACTCACTGGAGAAGAGCCTAATGCTGGGAAAGGTTGAGGGCAAGAGAAGAAGGGGACGACAGAGAACAAGGTGGCTGGATAGAGTCACTGAAGCAGTAGGCGTGAGCTTAAATGGACTCCAGAAGATGGTAGAGGACAGGAAGGCCTGGAGGGGCCTTCCATGGGGTCACGATGGGTCGGACATGACTTCGCAACTAACAACAACAAATGGGCAATCATGCATATATTGGACAGTGCAGAAAAAATTACTTAAAGCAAAGTTGTTCTAGATATGTTGAAGTACAACTCAGCCATGCTGACAGTAATACAAACTTAATACATCTACAGGGTTCCAAGTTGGAGAAATCTGGTATATGCTTTCTTTTAAATAATAAGGCATGATGAACAGTGTAAGCTACTGTGCAAATGATCGTTTCAGCTTCAGTCTTTTGATTTATTTCAGAACTCAAAAAAAGATAAGCCAAATAAGTATCTTGTTTTGATTTAGTGGTTTTTTTCTTTTAATGTTCTAAAGAGCATGGTATTTCTGCCCTATTTTATATTCTGCAAAAATTGCACCTTAGGAGAAACATAGAGAAAAAGTGGATTACAAGGGTTTTGAATCCCAAGTGCTCCCATTTTAAGGGTGTGATGTAAAGTCAGCTGAATTGATAAAATATAAATTGATGTGCGGTGCTACCAACATAATATTTTATTTTCATATGAGAGGTTTCCAGAGGATTAATATTTTACAACACATAATCAGCATCTTATTGCACTTTCATCATTTATTTAATATACTAAATCAATTGCTTTACAGTATTGCTTTATGAGAATTATGTAAAATACAGAATTTCTGTTGGGTGCCAGTAGAAATATGTTACTCATCTCATTTCTTTCATATTGAAATGGATTCTTATTTTCTGGAATAATTAGGAGAAATTCAAACAGCTTCATTTTTTTATTTGAAATCCTGAAAGCTAATGTTTCTTTTATATTGGCATTTTACTTATGTTCTTATTTTTATATAATTTGCTCTGTTACTTCTCTGTTGAGCTATTCCAAGTAATATTCATCATATAAAGTTATGTTTCTTCCAACAGCTATAATAAATGACTCAATTTTAAAGTAAACTGTCAATAATGCACAGAGTGCACATGCCCCCCCCCCAACACAAATACACAAAGAAAGTTCAACCCACTCACTAGCTCTTCTAAATTATAAAGTATGTAGTTAGGTAAGCATTTTCTTTTCTATGATCTATTCCCCACCTAATGCATAGCACTCTTTTGCAGGTCACCACAATGTCCTGGATGTGGCATGATGTGTGTTTGTATATGTTCAAAGTAACACAAATAACAGGCATGATGGTTTAACAAGAGCCTTTTTTATGTGCATATGATATAAACACAGCACAAAGGATTCAAGCATTCAATCATGCTAATGCACCTGCTGTCTTCATTGCATTCTTTTAGACAGTTGTTGAGACCACTTCGAGGTTTATCTGTGCTCTCAAGGTTACCTGAATGGTGCAAATGGGTGTGGAGCCTTTTTGGAACTGCTGACAGTTCTCTCTAAAAGAATGCAAATGGCCAGCTGTTTGCAAGCAGTATAAATCCTTCCATTCTCCCACCATCCAGTCAGAGCTGAAGAAGCTTCTTGGATGAGAAGTGAAACGACTTCAAACAAAAACAAGAAAGTCCAGTTGCCTCTTGAAAAAGCACCTTTAGGACAACCATGAGCTGGATGATGGAGAATCTCCATAGAGATTCAGAGGATCCATCTTTTCAATAAAAAAGGAAGATGACATGAAACTGCTTTCTTATTCGCACTCTTTTCAGCATTTCACAAACTCTCAGAGGCAGCTGCCCCAGGAAACATGGTCTATTTTTCTACAGCTTGTTCTCTGTGACAGAGTTATAATGTGTCTGAGAATTTGCAAAACAACCTTCTCATTTGCTGATTGAGAATCTGCACCAGTAATCTTCTATTTTGTCAGCTTCTCCATAAATAAACATTATCATTTCTCATGTCTAAAGCTAGTCCACCCACATGTGAAAACTTTTCTATGCATACTTTCTTAAAAATGACTTTGGCCCCAACTGGCAAAGGAAACATACCGTTCTGAAAGGGGTTGTGTACCCCCAGTCTTTAAAATAAGCTGTTTCTGTCACTAAGGTGGAAGTTTATAAAGAGGACTTAAGGACCTGGTGGGAGCAAGAAAATAAACCAGGAATAAGCCAAAACATCAGTTACATGCAATGGTGGGATTCAGCTGATTCGCACCAGTTCGGTGGAACTGGTAGCTATTTTTTTGTTGTTGACCAGGCCCAGAACGGACTTCTGGAAGTGGCATCCACACAGAGAACCAGTTGTTCACATATTTGAATCCCACCACTGGTTAAATGAGAACTTTTCAATATTTATTTAAAGAATTTTAACAGGTAGTCCTCAACTTACAACCGGTTGGTTAGCGACCATTCTAAATTGTGACCTGCTGAAAAAGAGACTTATGACCTGGATTTGAAGTTGTGATGGTCAGACCCCCTCAGCAACATGGCCACCCTTATTGGCTGTTTGCAGAGTCCCATGGTCACATGACCACTTTGTGCACTGGCTTTATTTGAAAGCTGGGACTTCCAGTATTCAGCAAAATTGTGTCCACAGTAAATTGGTTGGCTTAACAACTGCAGATTTGCTTAATGATTGTGGTCATTTGCTTAGCAGTGTCCACAAAATAGGTCATAAAATTGAGTCAGTCGTGTAATGGAGCTTTCCCATTAGTCATATGCTGTAACAGTCATAAACAGGTTGGGCATGAGACCAACTTGTTTTACAACTTTTACAACATACACCTCTAGTTGACAGGCTCCATTACGGTCATGTTGAAGACTACCTTTATGGCCACTTATTATACAGAGTGATCTTAAGTGGCTCAGAAGAAATAATAAAAATACCTGTGGACTTCAGTTCCCAGAATTCCCCAGCCAGCCAATTCTGGAAGTTGAAGTCCACAAGTCTTAAAGTTGGCAAGGTTCTACACCCCTGCTTACATGCTCGAGACCACTTTTTTTAAAAAAAACAAACTCTGGGATTAGTATTAAATTATGCACTTTGTGAGCTTTTGTGGTTGGAAGTGTGAAGGGCTCTATTGCATTTCATCTGTCTACAGAGCCTCTGACTGCTATACTTTTTTTTTCCTGGAGAAAGCTCAATGGGAGGAATCTTCTCACAAAGTCTAGCTTGTAGGATGTCAGAGAGACTGCAATCCACTGGAGACATGATTTTTCAGGATGTTTACATTCAGGCTTCCTTGGCTATTTTATAACAACACAAGGACTACATACTCCATCTGTGAGAAGTTCATTGAAATTCTCTTCTGCTTTAGGAAAATAAAATCAAAAGCAAATTCTCCTTCATCGAAATGAAAGGAGAAGTAGCAGGGGAGGAAAATGCAGATTTTTTTTCTGCACAGTGCTAAAAGCAACTTTCCAGTCCCCACCCCCCAAGTTTCCTTGCCAAATGACTGAGCAGCTGGAATTCATGGCTGCTCAATTTTTCTCCACACCGTGCTTTTGCTTTTCTTTTTTCATTGTGAGCAATCACGGAGGGAGCAAAAATAAGAGAATATTTGGGGATGAAACTTCATAAGCCCACCTACATTTGCTTTGAGGTTGTGCAGCTCTTGTGTTGACATTTTAGTTGTTGCTGTTATTATTCAGTGTTGAATATTTTAGCAAAACCAGCACTAAGCACAAGCACAGGAGTTTAATAAACATTCCTGCTTGGCTTCAGGCATCCTAGTGACCCTATTCTCAAAATAAGTTGTCTGTGTTCCTGGTCAGGCCTACCTGAAAGAACTTTTTTATATAGACAAAAATACAATGAACAGGAAACCTGCATCTCTGTCCCACCTCTGGGACAAGCATGGTTTGAGGTTAGCATCTTGTGTTTTGAATATCAAAATATGCCTCTGATGGCCTTGGAGTACATGAGCAGAAATGACTTGTAAATGGTAATATATTGAAGGTAAGAATCCAGGCTTCTTTCAAATTTGTCTTCTGCTACAAGGGATGTTTTCTCCTGCTACTGAGTAAATTCAACACCAAGAGGCAGGGACAACCAATTTAGAGATTATATAAGTACATTTTGAAAGCAAGTACATTTTGAAAGCAGCTCTAATAAAAAATCAGACTTCCAAGCACAATAGCTTTTAATTCCATATCAAACAAGTTATAAATTAATGTACAAATCTTTCCTTAACTATGCAGGAGTTGAGCAGCAGTCAAATGCTAGTTGTCATATCCAAACATCATATAGTTTTATTCCACATCAGCATAGCGTTTTGTTCCAAATTACAGGATTTGGAAAGAAAGAAAGAAAGAAAGAAAGAAAGAAAGAAAGAAAGAAAGAAAGAAAGAAAGAAAGAAAGAAAGAAAGAAAGAAAGAAAGAAAGAAAGATTGTCCAAGAGCTTGCTGTATCTCTTTCCTGTCACCTAATGGTCATCCAGATTATTGCAGCCCATATATAGTAGTTTTTCATGATACATTTTTATTCTTCGTCCATCCAAAAATAATGAATAAGAAATTAAAAGTAGAACAATTCAGAACAATAGAACTTGATCAGAGGATGTAGTGTAAAAGTAAATCCTTTGTACTCATATATGATTGTATTATTTTCTTGGCAATGTTTTTTTATATGCCACCTTTTATTTTATTTTTTGTATAGTTTTGTAACTTTTTGTTTAGGCTCAGGTAGGATATAGCCGTAATTAGGTTTTGCAAGCAAGTTATTAAAAATGTTCCTCTTTTATGTTTATTATTTTCCTATAGAAGTAACTGATTGTGTATTTTCATAATCTCAGAATGTTGTTTTCAACCATATTATTATTATTATTATTATTATTATTATTATTATTATTATTATTATTATTATTATTATTTGCTTCAAAATGCACATGATGTTTAGAAGCACCGTCAGGACAAAATGTGTCACAGAAAGGAATGTGATGGTCTGGGATATTTCCTCTGTTTGGACCATAGCATGTAGATCACTTGTATTATTAAAACCTGGAATTCTTCCCTGTTGCTGGGACTACATCGTCCAGTTATCTAGCTAGCTATGCTGGCTGAGAAAGTCTCAAAGTCACCCTTCCAATAAACCCAGAAGTAATCAATTTGTAGAATGATATTTGATAAGGAAAAGATCCTAAAAATCAATGTTTTATCTCCTTGTTGAAAAGTAACTCAAGGGGAAGGCTTCAGAATGTTTTTTGTTTGAGACCATGGGATGAGACTTCCTCATGCCATAAGTTTCTTCCTCAGATAAAAAGGAGGTTAAAAATGAGAACATAAAACATAGAATAATAGAGTCGGAAGGGACCTTGGAGGTTATGTAGTCCAACTCCCTGCACAAGGAGGAGAGTCTATACCAGGGGTAGGCAACCTTGGCTCTTTTATGACTCGTGGACTTCAACTCCCAGAATTCGTGAGCCAGCTATGCTGGCTCAGGAATTCTGGGAGTTGAATTCCATGAGTCATAAAAGAGCCAAGGTTGCCTACCCCTGGTCTATACCATTTCAGACAAGTGGCTGTCCAGTTTATTCTTGAAAGCCTCCAGTGATGGGGCACCCACAACTTCTGAGGGAATGGCACTCCACTGGTTGATTGTTCTAACCACTAGGAAATTTCTCCTTAGTTCTAGGTTTCTTCTTTCCTTGATTAGTTTACATCCATTGATTCTTGTCCTGCTTTCAGGTGCTTTGAAGAATAGTTCCCCCCTCCTCTTTGGGGCAGCCCCTCAAATATTGGAACAGCACTCTCATGTCACCCCTAGTCCTTCCTTTCTCTAGACTAGCCATACCCAGTTCCTGCACATTCATAGTGCCTTACTGAAACCTAAGTATTCTATCTCCATGGTATATCACTGATCTACAATTTAGTCACTTTGTCAAAGAATAAAATAAGATTTGTTTGACATGATCTGTTTTTGATGAACCCATGTTGGTTACTGGTTAGAACTTGATTTGTTTCTAGAAGTTTAATAGAGCAGCTGCAAGGGAGCAAGCCTCAGGACCAGTTGCAAGATAAGGCTGCAGTATACTTCATTACTTGTTCTGAAGATCCCAACTCTGAATTAGTGCACGGATTGAAAGCCTGTGTGGTACAATTGTTAAGGTGTAAATCTGGTCCTAGAGATGTGCTGATTTGGTCATGGAAGATTTGAGAAATGTTTCCTTTGGATCTGTCTGAAGCCCTTCAGATATCAACAGGATTCCTTATGCTGCTTGCAAGTTTCTCATCTCTTGCTACTGAGCTTTGAAGCAGGTTCTGAGGCACAGAAACATTTTTCCACCAACATAGGCAAACACCAATGAATTGGAGAGGACATGCAAAGATCATAAAGGAAGAGAGTAACTAAAGAAGGCAACGAGTGCCATGCTGAATAATTTACCCTGCATTTTCCTACTGCTTCTAGTTTAATTTCAATTTTTTTTTCAACAGAGAGTTAACATTTTGTTGAAATTTTTATAGGATGGAGACAATATATTTGTACTTATTTTCTTATGTGCTGCCCAAAGGGTATGAACAAAATGTTTTTTTGTCACATAAGTTTTTCTGTGGCATGCAGCACTTGTGACTTCCCAAACTTTAGCTAAACCCCAAGGAAAAAGCTCATGAGGAAGATCCTATAGGGTTTTAAGGTTAGAAGGATGAGCGGAATATCCACTGAAGAAAAGATGTTTAATGGAAATCATCATGATAAGTAATAGCATCTTTTCCCAACAAATTAGCTCAGAGACAGTATGAAGACAAGTTTTAAATTTGAAATGAATTCTCCAGTATCTTGAGGCCAAAGTAAAAAATTCAGCCTCTTTCACAGGAGAAAACATTTTCATAAAAATGCCAAACAGACTTTGGACCATGTTGGTGAATATAAATTCTAGTCTGAATAATATACAAGGTCTTGATTTTTAAAATTTTAATAATTGGCTTTTAGGAAGAAGAGTAGTAATAGTGGTTGTGCAAGCTATTATTACTACTGTTTCTATTTCTGTTATTATTTTACATTTGCACTCTTGAAAGCAACTGAAGCATAAGAAGCTAAAATATTGGAGAAAATATTCTTCTTTTTACAGTGAAGAGTCCCTTCATATTTACGCCTATGAAGTCTTAACCAATATTCACAGCTGGTGGCCAGATCTGGGAGTGAAATCAACACAAGTAATCCCTTCAATTTGCATTCATGTTAGTAATATGTTTGCTTTTTCATTTTTTCCAAGGTGCTTGCTAAATGACAGCATGTTCACTGAACTGTAGATAAACAAGGCAACAGGAACTCCAGCAAATCAAATTATTAAGCTTCATTCACACCAATATTCGCAAAGCCTTTGCCAGAACCTCTTATCACAATAGGCTTTTCAGCATGAGTAAATGCACAAAACTTCACCTTTTTCAACTTGGTATTCTACGGAAATATTTAGGACATACACACAATAACTTGCAACAGAACAAATGGGACAAAAACATCAGGACTTCTGATTTCTCCCAAGAACCTACGGGGGACTGTGCCATAATGTATAGCATTTTTTTCACAGTTTTTTTTCCCATACGTTTCAGTTCCTAAGTAACTATTATATCTACCATACTCATATGTGTTTCTGTAATTGTGCATGCATTTATGCAGTAATTTCTTTTCCTTTTTGGAGTAAGCATTCTTAAATTTTTGTTAATGTGTCTTAATTTTTAATTATTCTTCAGGATTTAGGTCCTCCCCAAGTTTTTAAATGTGAGATAACTATATCTTGTCTTTAATACATACTGTACATGTACCAATGGCTATATGTAGGAACTGTTGCTCCACAATTTCAGATGTGTATTTCACATATTTTAATTTCAGAAATTGATAACAGAACAGTTTACTGTTCAATAACTAAAATCTTCTGTGGCAGAAACAAAAGTATTCAAAATGCTGAGTTTTACTAGAGCTAAGGATGTGGATAGGGCATCACAGTCACTCAGGCTTCTTGGCTGGAAAGCCAGCAGCCCAGGTTCAAGATCCAAGCACCACATGACAGGTGAGATCCTGTCCTTGCTCCTGCTTCTACCAGCCTAACTGTTCAAAAGCATGAAAACACAAGTAGATAAATAGATAAACTTTGGTGGGAAGGTAACAGTGCTCAATGATGTCATGCTGGCCACATGACTGCAGAAATGTCTTCAGGCAGAGCTGGCTCAATGAACTTGAAAGAGAGATGAGCAACATCCCCTATAGTCAGCAACAAGTAGCAGAGCAGAAATCTGCAGGGAATCCTATGGATGTGAAAAGACAAATCAGGAAGTGTATCCAAGTAATTAGGAAGAGATTATCAGGTATCTGAGGATCAACCAAAGGATCAACAAGTAACCCAACTTGTTATAAATTTCCTACCATAAGGCTGCAAGACTTGGTCCTTTGTCCTGAGGTTTTGCCATTCTTCTAATCTAGTGGCTGCTAAAAATATAATACGTATAGTCCTCGATTTACAACCATTTGTTTAGCATTCAAAGTTACAATGGAACTGAAAAAAGTGACTTACAATCAGTTTTCACACTTGTAACCATCACAGCATCCCCCTAATTATATGATCAATTGGCAATCGACATGTATTTACAATGGTTGCAGCATCCTGAAATCATGTGATCCTCATTTGCAACCTTCCTAGCTGGCTTCTGACAAGCAAAATCAATGGGGGAAGCTGGATTTGCTTAACAACAATTCGATTCACTTAACAACTGCAGTGATTTGCTTAACAACCATGGCAAAAAGTCATAACCTTGGGCATGGCTCACTTAATAACTGCCTTGCTTAGCAACAGATATTCTGGCCCCAGTTGTGGTCATATAAATGGAGGGCTATCTGTAGTATAAGTCTTCTTAGATTTGGAAGATAGGTTGCAGTTCAGCTTGTATGCTTAAATACTCTTCATGAAGAAACAGGCAGCAGATATTAAAGAAGGTTCATTGAGAGAGGGTGGTTACTTACAGATCATGTCTGCTGTATAAATAGTTCGGGCTATTTGGCTTACATAGCCTTGTGTTGGTAGATGAAGAAAAACTTGTGTTGGAAGTTTTTCTATTAAAGTTGTGATAAAATGGGTTCAAGACAATAAAGGGAGAGGTTAGGCCTAACCTCATATCTGGAGCAGGATGGCAAATTCTTTTGTCAGGTAAATAGCAGGAAAGGGAAACAGGGCCACATATCCCCACCATGACCAGTGGGTGGTTTTTTTTTTTGGTATTATCTTAGAAGACATTCTCTCAGCATGATCACATCTCAAAGTACTTCCAGTGCATCAAAACCAGCCCTTGCTCTTGGTTAGTCAGACCTAGTATTTATAGTTCTGTGTATGATCTGCACTGGTTTGCCAAACATTTCCAAGCACATGAGATTGCCTTAGAAATTGTAAATATCCTATGTTCTGGATTTCCAAGGGCCATATATCACGTTCTAATATTACTATATCTGGGCCACAAAAATCTTGATGGCTACTAGATGACAGCACAGAGATTGATAAAATGAATCCTTTGTTAATTCTAAACTCATTGCTAAAACTAATTCATCTGGTATCATTTCCATTCCTTATGTCCGAATCGGAGAGCCCTAAAATATCCTTCCAAAAACCCACCTGCCCCTAAGTTTCTCTAGTGCAGTGATGGCGAAACTTTCAGAGACCGAGTGCCCAAACTGCAACCCAAAACCCACTTATTTATCGCTGGGTGCCAGGTGGGCATAGCCTACTAGGTGGGTGTGGCTGTGGTGGTCATGGAAGATTGGGTGGGTGTGGCCAAGGTGGGTGTGGTCACCTCAACGTTGCTCGTGGGGAGGGACACCTGTGGGGGGAAGCTGGTTGAAGAGGGACAGTTGCCACCTCCAAGGCATGGCACGGGTGCCCACAGGGAGGGCTCTGAGTGCCACCTCTGGCACCCGTGCCATAGGTTCACCACCACTGCTCTAGTGGATAAGACCAGATTTGGGATATAACAAGCAGAACATCTATTATTTGGGAGCAAAGAGCTAGAGTAGTTTTTTCCAGTCCATAAAATTCCTTGAGATAGAAATCTGTTTATTTCCCTGAATTTCCCTTCATAGCTAAGGAGGTAATATCCAGCAAAGAGCTGGCTGGAAGGAGGAACAACTTTGCCATCTGCTAATTAATATAAATAGATAAAAAAATGTTGAAATCTTGTTGCAAGTTGAAATAGATGTAGGATCTAAGGACTTTCAGAAATGTACAGCTTAGATAGTCAGATATCAAGATGACCCAATCTCAGAGGTTCTGTTTTGTTTTTTAGACTGTTCATGTGGGTGGGTGGATGTTTAATCAGTGAAAAATATTGCAGCCTGGTGTAATGAGAACATGTCTAGCAATATGAAAAGTGTTTTTACACCATGTCACCCTGTTGAAAAAAAAGTATTTGGTAAACACTTTTAGGTGTAGGCATTCTATTTCAGTGTCACTTTGTTACATAGAGAAGTCTTCTTCCTCCTCCTCGTCCTCCCAGGAAATTATAGTACCATGTTTTCCCAAAAATAAGACCCAGTCTTATATGTTTTTGGCACCAAAAGATGCATTAGGGCTTATTTTTGGGTAAACATGGTATTAGAGTGATCAACCAGGCTGGGCTCCCAACCTCCCAGCACATGCATAAAAGGCAGCGAGCGGACATGGGCCAATGGTGTGCAGCAGCAACTGCAGCCCACTGGCTCCTTGGCACAATGCAGGTAAGTCCAAGTGCAGGGGCAGAGGTGGTAGGGAGGCAGGCGATTCAGGCATTCTGTGCAGTGCGGTGGCATAGGCAGCAGGAGGAGGCAGAGGCACGGGGGGAGGAAGGCAATCCTGATGCACTGTGCAGCTGCCTGCCCCGGCACAGCCGTGGGTAAACTGAGAGATTGTGGGATGGAGTGGGCAGCATGTCAGGATTGCCTGCCTCCCCCTCCATGCCTCTGACTCTGCCTGCTTCAGGTGCCACCATGCAAGCCTCCCACAAGCCAGCCGGTCACACAGTGCATCTAGATCACCTGCCTCCCCCTCCCCCCATCTCCGTGCTCGGACTTACCTGCCTTGCACAGGCTGTGGCTGCTACCAGACACTGTCAGTCCTCATGTGCTTGCTGCCTCCTGTGCTGGCCATGCCCACTCCTGGCTTATTTTTGGGGTAAAGCTTATATTAGGCGCACCCTAAAAAATCAGGCTATGGCATATTTTCTGGGTGGGTCTTATTTTCAGGGAAACACAGTATATATGTGTATTTTTAGCAAATAACAATTCAGGGTTCTCCTTGAAGGTCTTGTAGAATAAATAAAGAATGAAAACAATGGGAGACAAGAAAAGAGAGAGCGAGAGAAAAGCATTACAGTATATAAATTAGAGCTGGGCATAGATGGCCATTTGAAAGACAAAAGAAAATGGGTAGATGGCATGTCTATGTTTCTCTAGGGAAGGGAGTAATCTCTCAACAAGTTCTTTTTGAACGGCTGATAAGAGCATTGCAGTTGACAGTCATAGTTATCCAGGTGGTGGAACAGAAAATAAAAGACTGGCATTATGAACATTTCACTTTTTGCACATGCACTGAGATGTTTCCTGGAAGTATGTCAGGGACAGAATTTTCATCATCAATAAAGATGATTAAGGGCCTGGAGGTAAATTATATGATGAATAGTTGAGGGAGCTAGGTATGTCTAGCCTATTGTAGAGAAGGAGTAGAGGGGACATGATAGCTGTCTTCCAGTACTTGAGGGGCTGTCACAAAGAAGAATGGATAAACTTATTATGAGCCATGGTGGCGCAGTGGTCACAATGCAGTACTGCAGTTTGACAGTTCAATTTTTCTCCAAAACAAGATGTGCTGGATGAATCCACTGAATTTGGGTTTTGGTCACAGGAAGTGAGTCAGGTTGAGGTTGGGTTTCTCCTTGCAATATTTTCAGAAATGCTGAAATTTAGTTTTTGCTCAAGGAGGGTTAAGTAAATTATAGGTAGTCCTCAATTTAGAACCTTGATAGTGCAGTGATTAGAATGCAGTACTGCAGTTACTTCTGCTGACTCCTGTCTGCCTGCAGTTTGGCAGTTAGTTTCACCAGCTCAAGATTGACTCAGCCTTCCATCCTTCCGAGGTCGGTAAAAGAAGGACCCAGATTGTTGGGGGCAATATGCTGACTCTGTAAACCACTTAAAGAGGAACTGTAAAGCACTGTGAAGCGGTATATAAATCTAAGTGCTATTGCTATTGCTATTCTCTAGAGCACCAGAGGAGCACCCATTACCCACAAGAGGTAATGGGTGGAAGCTTGTGAAAGAGAGGTACAACCTAGAAGTAAAGAGAAATTTTCTGACAGTAAGGAATGGTTTGCCTCCTAGGGTTGTGAGTATGCATCACTGGAGGTTTTCAAAAAAAGACTGGATAAGATTTGACTGGGAGGCTATAAGATTCCTGCCTTCAGCAGGGGGTTGGATTAGAAGACCTCTGATGTCCCTTCTATCCCTATGATTACGATGTGCGTTTCTTCATTCTGATGCAATCATGGCTGGCTGTGGAAACCTCCAGGGACAATAAGACTGTGCTGAAAACTGCTATCAAGAGGAATGTCTTCCTGATGCCTCTCCTTGGGATTTAATGAAAACCTGGGAGGCTGCCAATCTCCAGAGTTGGGCGTATACAAAGAATTGTACTTTCCTGTAACTAAAGAAACAGAAGAACATCACTATCTATGAATATTTCTCTGAAAGCTTTGGGAAGCAGGTTCTCTTTCATCCTAGGGTATGAGAATTAGTAGAGGGGGAAAAAGAGAATTTGTCTGCCTAGAAATTCCCTCCCTCCCTCCCTCCCTCCCTCCCTTCCTTCTTCTTTCCCTTTCTCCCTTCCTCTCCCTCCCTCCCTCCTCCTTCCCTCACTCCTTCCCTCCCTCCCTCCTTCCTTTCCTCCCTCCCTCCCTCCTCCTTCCCTCCTTCCCTTCTTCCTTCCTTCCTTCCTTCCTTCCTTCCTTCCTTCCTTTCCTCCCTCCCTCCTCCTTCCCTCCTTCCCTCCCTCCCTCCCTCCCTTCCTACCTTCCTTCCTTCCTTCCTTCCTTCCTTCCTTCCTTCCTTCCTTCCTCCTTCCCTCCCTTCTTCCTTCCTTCCTTCCTTCCTTCCTTTCCTCCCTCCCTCCTCCCTCCCTCCCCTCCCCTCCCTTCCTTCCTTCCTTCCTTCCTTCCTTCCTTCCTTCCTTCCTTCCTTCCTTCCTTCCACATGAATACATGCAGTATCTGCCCAATGTCCATTGACTTTGGGTGGCTAACAATTAAATACAGCCACACATATAAAGAAACATTATGTGCCACATGACATACAGTTCTAGTAGATTCGCTTTCACTTCCCCCTCAGGTTTGCTGCTCCCCACCTCCACCTCCACGAATGGGACGGTGCCTTCAGGATTCTCAGAATTCCATGATATCATCCTTGCAGATCAGAGAAGAACAATGAAGATCATCAAGGGACCAGAAAGTAGATTTTATCAAGAGCAACCGAAGGAACTGGCGATGTTTAATCTTAAGATGAGAACCCAATAGAAAGATACATGAGGACTTTCTAAGTAAGAGATATCAACCAGCAGAAAGTCAAGATCTAGTTTCCATTGTTCCAGAGTATATCATTTACATTGGAGAATATTTGTATTTGGTATTTGTATTTGGTGTTTTTGTGTGTGTGCATGTGTTTATTTTGTAGGATCAATTTGATAGTAGTGCTAATTACCAATAGTGGTGGTCATCTTCCTTTGCTTGATATACTGTATCTAAATGAAAGCTGACTGCCACCTATCTGTAATCTTTTAATTTGGAGTCATACAATGCCCATTAGAAAATCTGTGATCTTTTTTTTTTGTTTTGTTTTTCAATCTTGTACCAAAAACAGCCAGTAACAACCGTATAAGTACTAAACTTGGTTCTTCTTGTGGGATGCTACCATACCTTCATTTTTTAAAACAGTCTGTTGTCTTTTGGGTTAAATAAATATCTGGAAATAAAAAAAAACATTAAATGGATAAAATGTAGCTGACAAAATATTACGTACCAGTGACTGCATATGGATGTGGTTATGCAGTGCTTTTTTCCTCAAATTAAGAAAAAAGGGTTTGTAGGCAAAATACAATTTTGTAAAATTTTCTCAAAGTTGGTCTGTACTTTTTCATGCCAGCCTCAAGCAAAAACACAGCTGACTTATAGCTTAAGTTTTTCATGTGTATATCTTAAGATGTATCCTGGATGTTTTCACTCCTTTGGGGAAGCATGACATTTGAAAAATATGGCATGCAACTGAATTGGAAATATATTTTACTATTGGAACATAATCTAAGACAGCATTGATTTAAACAGAGGTGGACATAGTACAGTTATCCTTGGCTTACAAATGGTTGTTTAGCAATTGTTTGAAATTATCATGGACCCACCTGGGTGCTACTTACAACCCAAATTCAAAAGCTCAATGGTCACTCTTCTAGTCACATGACCAAACTTTCGGTGCTCAACATCAGAGCTGTGTTTGTGTCCACTTGCAGCATCCCGCTGTCATGTGACTATATTTTACAATGGTTTTGTCAAAAAGAGCATTCATTTCTAGTTTTCAATAAGAACCCCTAGCAAACCATTGATTCACTTAACAACCATTGTATAAAAAGTCATAAAATTAGGTCGGTCATATGAATGGCCTGTTTTACGACCATCATGTCTTATGTCTATGATGAGCAGTCTTCATTATGGTCTTAACCTGAGGACTATGTAGGTATATCTAAAGAGGCCTACTCATAAAAGATAGAATAGAACATAGAATAATAGAGTTGGAAAGGACCTTGGAGGTCTTCTAGTTCAACCCCTTGTTCAAGCAGGAGATCCTTTATCATTTTGGACAAATGGCTGTCCAGTCTCTTTTTGAAAGCCTTTATAGTTATGAAATGGCTGTGAAAGTTGGACCATAAGAAAGGCTGAATTGAAGCCTTTGAACTATGGTGCTGGAGAAGACTCCTGCGAGTCCCTTGGACTGCAAGGCGATCAAACCGGTCAGTCCTAGAGGAGATCAACCCTGACTGCTCTTTAGAAGGCCAGATCCTGAAGTTGAAACTCAAATACTTTGGCCACCTAATGAGAAGGAAGGACTCACTGGAGAAGAGCCTAATGCTGGGAAAGATTGAGGGCAAGAGAAGAAGGGGACGACAGAGAATGAGGTGACTGGATGGAGTCACTGAAGCAGTAGGCATGAGCCTACATGGACTCCAGCAGATGGTAGAGGACAGGAAGGCCTGGAGGAACGTTGTTCATAGGGTCGCAATGGGTTGGACACGAGTTCGCAACTAACAACAACAAATAGTTATGAAGCACCCATAAATTCTGGAGGCAAGTGATTCCAAGTTATTCCTCTGATTAATTGCTCTAACTGTTGGGAATTTTCTCCTTAGTTCTAGGTTGCTTCTCTCCTTGGTTAGTTTCCATCCATTGTTTCTTGTCCTGCCTTTTGGTACTTTGGAAAATAGTTTGACCCCCTTGTCAAATACTGAAGCACTGCTACTCTTTCAAGTATGGATGATTTGCAGTAACTTTCAAGTATTGATGGAGGATTCTGTAGTAATTTGTAATGTCTGATGTTCATTTTACAAACACACACAGACACACACAGACACACTCACACTCACACACACACACACACACACACACACACACACACACACAAGCTAGGTGGCCTAGACCTCTTTGTGTGTGTCCAGTCCATTAATGGACTGACAGGTAATGCAAACCAAAGGAAACCCAAGCATTCGAAGTAATTTAAGTGGAATTGCTTTAATTCTTCTGAATGTTGTTTGAAATTGTTAATATACCAAAGAGATGTAAACAGTAGTGCAATTTCCTTTATAGCAACAAATTCTTCACCAGACACTGCCAGTAATTCAATCTTTCACAGTATGGCTTGTTTAACCTTGAAATATTTTTTTCTGAACTATGGTTTCCAACTTTTGACATTGTGTTATTCTTGTGTTCAAAAGCTAAACTGAATATTTATAAGCATTATGTTTATTTCTGGACTCAGAGGCTTGGAACTGTAGCACATTTATACCTGAAAGATTTCGCTGAGCACTTTCCCCCTTTATTTATGGAAAATGACACTTGACATCAGACTGTATCTCCTGTCAGTAACTAATTTATTTACAATCTAGTGCTCTGAGAACCTGCTACAGTTTTCTCTGTTATTCACTGCAGCATGAATGTTACTGCTAATATTTTTCTTCTTTCATTATTAAATCTATTAATTTTCCTTTCAATTCTATTTTTGATCAGCTCATTAAAAGACGATCCTCATCTTCAACATTATCTCTCTTTTTTTACTTTGCTGAACATAAAAGATTCAGAAATCTTTTGTAAAAGTAGATTACTAAAGCATTATTATAGCATTGGTTAAGAAGGCCCAGCAGAGATTATATTTCTTGAGACTTCTCAGGAAACAACAACTGAATGAAAAACTGCTGGTGACTTTCTACTGTTGCTCCATAGAGAGCATTCTAACCTATTGCATTCGTGTGTGGTTTGTTTGCTGCACAGTAGCAGATAGGAAAGTGCTCCAGAGGGTCATTACCATCACCCAGAGGATTATTGGCTGCCATCTCCTCACCCCTTGGACGAACTGTACAGTTCCCGTTGTCTTAGGAAAGCTCAAAATATTCTTAAAGACTCATCTGATCCCGCACATTCTTTTTTTGAACTATTACCATCTGGCAGACGGCACAGGATAATAAAAACAAAGACAAATAGGTTGAAAAATAGTTTTTATCCCAGAGCTGTAACCATATTAAATACCACAGTATAGTGCAACATTGAAGTGCAATATTAGGGGCAGCACAAAGGTGAATAGAATGTGAAGGATGTGTGTATATAATGTATGTTCTTATTTGTAGTTTTTACTTGTGTGTAGTGTGAACTGTGGACAGCACTTAATTTCATTGTGAGTTACACAGTGACAATAAAGATATTCTATTCTATTCTATTCTATTCTATTCTATTCTATTCTATTCTATTCTATTCTATTCTATTCTATTCTATTCTATTCTATTCTATTCTATTCTATTCTATTCTATTCTATTCTATTCCTACCTGCTTCTTTTTATCCAAGCCTGCAATCCAATTTACAGAGATGGAAAAGAGGTATTTTTGAATAGGAATTTCATCTTTACAAAGACTGATTGTAATTACAATGTGGGGTATGGGAAGTCTGTTCTCAAGAAAAAAAATCAGGTCATTGTGTGTAAATGTGATTCTCAAATAATGAAAATGAGAAACTGTCAAGTTTCCGATGTATGGGCTTTTCAAGTGACTCTGAGGCATTGTTTACCTTAAAAGTCTTTTATTAGCCTAAAAACATCGAATGTTATTGCTTGACAGAAATATTGTATGTTGACTATATACTGTATAGTACCATAAAGTTTCTAAGTAAATAATACATATATAGCCAGTACCTGGGAGTTGGATTGATTAGCCAATACCTGGCATCCTGGCAGATTCTGGCCAAACAATCTGACACTGCAGTAATTGATAAGAAGCAGAAAAAAATGATAGTAATTGATATAGACTATCGTATTCAAGTCACAGCAACATCAGGAAGAAAGAGTATGAGAAGCTGGAGAAGTACCAGGGCCCAAAGGAGGAATTAGACAGGATATGGAAAGTAAAGGCTGATGTGGTCCTAGGGATGGTGCCTCCAGATCCCAGGAACAACTTCAGAACTCTCGGTCCAGAAGAGTGCAGTGGTGGGAATAGCCAAGATATTGTGAAGAACTCTCAAACTCCCAGTCTTCTGGTAGAAGACCAAAAATTGAGGAAGACACACACCACCCATAGGGATGACAAGTTAGGGTTAGGATGAGCCGAGTATGACAAGAGGATCGTCAAGTACCAGAGAACATATTGCATAGTTGTATACTATCACGTGCTATGATACTTACTTTCTTCATCAGATACCTAGGAGCAGTGGCTCCTAAACCTTACTGTCTAGTGGTTTCACTGCTAATAACTGTTGAGAGCCAATTTGGTTTAGTGTTTAAGGCACCAGGCTAGAAAGTCAAAAAGCATGAGTTCTAGTCCCACCTTAGCCATGAAAGTCAATTGGATGCTCTTGGGTCAGTCACTCTCTCTTAGCCCAACCCATCTTATAGGGTTGTTGTTGTGGGGAAAATAGGAGGAAGAAGGTGCGTTGGGTATATTTGGCACCTAAAAGCAAGATATAATATCAATCAATCATTGTGAGTTCAGTTCATAAGAACATTTCTTTCATGCATGATTTGATTATGGATCAGGTTACTGATTGATATGATCGACTAATGAACCCATGTAAAGTGGCTTGGAATTATGTACTATGGGAGCAATGTCTTTCTGTTTACGTCATGGTTTGCTTCAAAAAGTTGTTTCCTGCTATTGACAGTGCCCCTGAAGTGGGAAAAACCAAAAGTATATGGCTACCCAGAATCTGGAGTATTAATCATTCTTTGAATACATTCACACATTTAATAAATCTATACACATATTTCTATACTGAAGTCAGCTGGACTATATAAAGACTGCAGTTACATAGGACATTGGCTGATTACTCCATGTTTGCTCAGAAGCAAGTGATATTAATTCATTTCCTTGAGCTTGTTTCATAAGTAAATATGCTCAGAGTTGTACCTTAGGGTGTTAAATTAGCCTTCCCCAATTTTGTGCATGCTTAGCTGAAAGTCCATGTAATAGTTTGGTTTCTGCTGGATGGTTTCATCTCTAGCCAACCTGCAGATTTTTTGCATCAAATCTCATCTTAGTAACTGCCCCCTTTCTAACTTGAGTTTCTGGACCAGAAGATAATTGGATTAAGAGAATTTCAGAGTCGGCACCAGCCTCATGGATGAGGGAAGAAACACAACATTGTCCTAACTACAAAGCAGGGGGACAAAATTCCAAAGAAAGACAATTTAATGTTGGATCTGGAATAAAGTCTGGATGCAATGGTATTGTAAACCACCGCTGTGTACTGGTCATTGCATGTCAGTTTTTGGGTTGCAAATTATTATCTATTAAATAATGATGTAAAAGAAAAAAATGCACACACAATAATTCCTAATCATTCAAGACAATTTTAAAAAGTATTTTAGAAAAGAAGGACTTCAGGAAGCAAATTCATTTCTGGCTTGAAATGTATTTAAAATTACAGAATTTTTGAACATCAATATATCTTGCATTGCATTATTTAAACATCAGAACATATTTAGGATTTAGAAATATGTTTTCAGTGTGTTCCTATTCAGCTGAGTAACGTGTAGATAGTTATAGCAAACACCTGGTGCATATTTGTTGTGTTTTGGCATCTATGTATGACTAATTATGAATTATAATTAGGGGTATTACGGCTAGTTCTTGATTTATGATTATAATTGAGCCTGGAATTACAATTGTAAATCATGGTGGTCATTAAGTGGATCACAACGTGACCATGTCTGATTTCACAACCTTTCTTTGCAGCAGTCATTGAGCAAATGTTGTGGTCATTAAATGAATTCTGTGGTCATTATGTGAACATGATGGTTAAACCAGTCCATTTTCTGCAATGGCCATTTGTTTCCTCTGGAAACTGCAACTAAATGCCAGAAACTAGCAAAAAGCTCTGAAAACTGAGAATATGTGGCTGCAGGATGCTGCAAATAGCTGTAAATGTGAGCTATTTGCCAACGCCCCAAATGCAAACACATGAGTGGGTGTGTGTGTACAACTATCAGAACTTCGAAACCATGTCATAAGTACCTCTGGGAGATCCATCATAACTTTAAATTATTGCTAAGCAAGTGACTGTTAAATAAGGACCAGCTGTAGTACTGTCAAATAGGTTTTGGGAGCAAACTTAAACAGAACTTTGGGCTAAATAATACCAAATTGTTATGTTTTGTACTTAACAATGGAGATGCACATATACATTGTTGTAATAATTGTGTATTAAGAAACTGGACTGGGCTGTAGGGCAGCTGAGAGCTGAAGAAGAAACAATTGTGCCAGTTCTTCCCCTTTCTCCTGGCAATTTCCTTGTTTATTCAAATATAACTGTGGCTGAATCACAACCGATACATTGCTAGTCCTATAGGTTATAGAATAAAGTATTTCAATTAGCTTCTGAGATTTATTTTGGTTGTTGCCTAGTTTATTTATGACAAATAAATCTCAGTGTGGTGGGGTCAAGAGGCCAATTTTAAGTACATCCGTGTATCTTAATTACTGTTCCCTAAAAATATCAATCATTATGCAACAATCTGTATTTCAGTTAAGCAATGAGCATCTCGAAAACTTATGAAAGCCATTAGCTGAGATGGCTTTGATGGCTATCAGTGGTAACTATTCATTGGAGATATTTGCATTAGATTCATGTGGACTTGCTTTCTTGAATTGGAAAATATCAGTTGGCTTTTCACGAGTTGGAAGGTGAATTCAGAACTCACAAACATTTTTCTCTCTGTGTCTGGATTTTAGTCACTGTCTATTTGGGCTTGAGGGATTTCTCTTTTTAGTTAAAACTGGTACACAGCTTGGAAAAGATGTCATTTATCTCCTAAGCATTCACACTACATGGCATTTTCAAGGACATGCCAGCATCCATAGGAGGCCTCACCCATTCAGGCCCTTAGCTTACAAAAGTGAACATTAAGGCAGATAAGAAAATGGCAAGCAGTTAAGGAAGTGGGAGGCAATGTCTGGAAATTTACAATTATTACAGTCAGGCAGGAAGGCTATTAGTGAACTGTCAGGACCACAAGCTATGGGAAGCAGCATATCCTGTTAAGATTCCTCCCTGGGGTGGAATGGGACAACTCACTACAGCTAACTCATCAGGGTCAACTTGGCATGGCCAACTTAGTGGGGGACAACTCACAATGGCCAAGTCACCACAGGACAACTTGCTGTGGGACAATTCAACAATTCAGTTTAATTATTTAAAATAATTTTAAAACATATTTTAAGTTTTGTCATTCACACTTCATTTTATCCCTCTTTTGGCATCATTTCTATAATGATTCTATTCTATTCTATTCTATTCTATTCTATTCTATTCTATTCTATTCTATTCTATTCTATTCTATTCTATTCTGTTTCTTCAATGTTAATGTAACTCTTGTCCCGCGGCAAGTTTTCCCATGACAAGTTGGCCACAGCGAGTTGGTTATAGCAAGTCGGCTGCATTGAGGTGGCTGTGGCGAGTTGTCATAGACCAGGGGTCTTCAAACTTGGCCCTTTTATGACTTGTGGACTTCAACTCCCAGAATTCCTCAGCCAGCATGCCTGGCTGAGGAATTCTGGGAGTTGAAGTCCACAAGTCCTAAAAGGGCCAAGTTTGAAGACCCCTGTCATAGACCCTCCCAGGGGTTTGGCTTGGAAGCCCAGCTGGAGTGCTTTCTAGCAATACTATTTAAGAGCAGAGCTTACAGCTTGGACTAGAGCTCTGCAGAAACCAGAAAAATAGCATCCATACTGAGATAACACTTCATCCCAACCAGTGCAAAAACTTTGGGTGGGAAACAATGGTTGTATGCCACTTTACAGACTTTGAGAATGGGGTTTGCTTTGAGAATCAGGTATCAAAGACATATTCATCCACATGCAAGGTCTAGGTAGAGAATGGAGTTAACCCAGAGGTATAACCTGTGTTGGTGAAGATGTGTGCCACAATAAAGCATTGTGTACAGATCTGCTACACTGTGGTGTGTCCAGTTCTTAGAAAGCAAAGAAGCATCTCAGATGCACAATTGTAGCATCAGGCCTGAGGGTTCAAATTGCTCTGAGCTCCCAAACCTTTCAATAAGCATTGAACATGTTTTTTCCCCAAGCTCTGAGGGAGGCCACACCCTTGACCTGATTTTTTTATCTAGACGGTGGTTGGATGATCTTGGTGGGGGCTCTCCATTTATTATGCCCCTGTCATGGACCGATCATCATCTCCTGCGGCTGGTCTTCCGCTTTGCCACCCCCCGCCGTGGGGGTACGGAGCCAATTAGATGGTACCACCCCAGACGCCTAATGGATCCTGATAAATTCCAAGCGGCGCTGGGGTCCCCACCTGCCTCCATTGCTCACAGCTCGGCGGATGCCTTAGTGGAAGCCTGGGAAAGGGCAGCCACTGAGGCACTTGACCGGGTTGTACCCTTGCGGCCCCTGACCCGGCGCAGATCCCAGCGAGCTCCATGGTTCTCCTCGGAGCTCCGGGAGATGAAGCGTTGGAAACGGGGCCTAGAGAGCCGTTGGAGGTCTAGCCGATCCGAACCCGACCGGTTGCGGTTAA
Organism: Vipera ursinii; assembly: GCF_947247035.1. NCBI lineage: Eukaryota > Metazoa > Chordata > Lepidosauria > Squamata > Viperidae > Vipera > Vipera ursinii. The sequence continues at coordinate 16,250,743 of NC_139516.1, forward strand.
GAACCTATATTAGGTCTTATCTCACAGCGATGAGGGTGGCGAGGTGTAATTACTTCTCCACCCTCATCGCGTCCGCAGATAATCGCCCGGCCGCCCTGTTTAGGGTGACTCGCTCACTTCTTAATCAGGAGGTGAGGGAGGATCCCTTGCAGGGTCGTGCCGAGGAGTTTAGTCAACATCTGTCGGATAAAATCGCTCGGATTCGGACCGGTTTGGACTCCAACTGGGCAGAGTCAGGCGATCAGGACACGGGCGGTCTTGTCAATGTTACCTGGGAAGAGTTTGATTCTGTGACCCCTGATGAAGTGGACAGGATTATGGGGAGGCTGACCTCCTCCACATGTTTGTTGGACCCGTGCCCTTCCTGGCTGGTTTATGCAGCTAGGGAGAGGACACGAGGCTGGCTCCAGGCGGTTATATCTGCTTCTTTGAGTGAGGGTTATTTCCCCACCGTCTTGAAGGAGGCGGTGGTGAGACCTCTCCTCAAGAAGCCTGCCTTGGACCCAGCTGTATTGAACAACTTTCGTCCAGTCTCCAACCTTCGCTTTCTTGCGAAGGTTGTTGAGAGTGTGGTGGCGCACCAGCTCCCTCTGGTCCTGGATGAAGCGGATTTTCTGGACCCCTACCAATCGGGTTTCAGGCCCGGGTACAGCACGGAGACGGCATTGGTCGCTCTGGTGAATGATCTCTGGAGGGCGCGGGACAGGGGATATTCCTCTGTCCTAGTCCTATTAGACCTCTCGGCGGCTTTCGATACCATCGACCATGGTATCTTGCTGCGGCGTCTCAGGGGATTGGGAGTGGGAGGCACAGTTCTTCAGTGGTTCTCCTCCTATCTTCTGGGACGCTCGCAGTCGGTGTTGGCAGGGGGGCAGAGATCGGCCCCTAGGTCTCTCGTTTGTGGAGTTCCTCAGGGGTCGGTTCTCTCGCCTCTCCTGTTCAACATCTACATGAAACCGCTGGGTGAGATCATTCGTGGTTTTGGAGTTGGGTATCATCAATATGCTGATGATACCCAACTTTTCTTTTCGACCCCAAACCACCCCAGTGATGCCCTCGCTGTGATGTCCCGTTGCCTGGAGGCGGTTCGGGTCTGGATGGGGAGGAACAGACTTCAACTCAACCCTGACAAGACTGAGTGGCTGTGCATTCCGGCATCCCGGGACATTCAAAATGTTCCATCTCTTTCTATGGGGGGTGAGCTCTTACCCCCCGTGGATAGGGCTCGCAACTTGGGAGTCCTCCTAGATTCACGGCTTACCCTGGAAGACCATATAGTGGCCGTGACTAGGGGGGCTTTCGCCCAGGTTCGCCTGGTGCGCCAGTTGCGGCCCTATCTGGACCGGGATGCCCTGTGCACGGTCACTCATGCGCTCGTGACCTCTCGCCTTGACTACTGTAATGCTCTCTACATGGGGCTTCCCTTGAAGACCACTCGGAGGCTCCAACTTGTACAGAATGCGGCCGCGAGAGTTGTCTTGGGAGTTTCCCGGTACTCCCATGTTACACCTTTGCTCCGCGAGCTGCATTGGTTGCCAGTTGTCTTCCGGGTGAGGTTCAAGGTTTTGGTTATGATCTTTAAGTCCTTACATGGCATGGGTCCGGGTTACCTCAGGGACCACCTGCTGCCGGCGTCAACTCCCCTCCACCCTGTGCGTTCCCACAGAGAGGGCCTCCTCAGGGTGCCTCCGGTAAGGGAATGCCGACTGGTGGCCCCCAGGGGGAGGGCCTTCTCTGTGGGCGCTCCGGCACTATGGAATCAACTGCCGGTGGATCTCCGGATGACATCAGACCTCCGAACCTTCCGTCGCGGCCTGAAGACTCACTTATTCGAACTAGCTGGTCTGGCCTGATGGGGGAATATGGGCTTTTAAAATTGTTGTTTTTATTATTGTATTATTGTTTTTTTATTTGGGCATTGGTTTAATCTTATTTTAACTTTTGTATCGTAATTTATATATGCCCTGTGAACCGCCCTGAGTCCCTAGGGAGAAGGGCGGTATACAAATTAAATAAAACTAAACTAAACTAAACTATTTAGGAGACCTGGTGGCACAGTGGTTAGAATGCAGTATTGCAGGCAAACTGATTGATTGATTCATCCTTCCATCCTTCCAAGGTTCAGCAAAATAGGACTCAGTTTGTTGGGGGCATTGTACTGAGATAGTAAACTGGACAGAGAGTGCTCTAAAGTGCTATTGCTATGTATATGTTGGCTTGAAAAGGTGTATATTTGTCTCCCCCTTATATTTATTTCCATTTTTCTTTTGTTTTTAGATACTTGGTTATTTTTCATTTGCATGCCACCCAGCAGCATTGCTCATTTTAGCAGCCCTTGAAATCTAAGTACAAAACAAAATAAAATATGGGAATAAACCAAACAGTTGTCATGGACTATTTTTATTCCAAGGCTGATTGATCTATAGCAGGATGACAGTAACATGTTCTAGAGAGTTTATACTATTATGCACCAAGCACCAAGCCATAGAGACCCATGATATTATGCCCTTTCTGTGGCTTTCTCAAAGGCATCTTATTGGCCACTGAAACTGCCATATCTGTTTTTAGAATGTACATGCAGAGAAAAAGGCATTTTGCCTACTGGCGAAGGATAACTATGGTCCTTCCTTTCCTTAGTACAAATACAGAAATAGTTTAAATCAGTTCACTCTGCATAACACATATGTGTGTATTCTCCTGCAAAAGCCACAGGCAAGATCTGAAGTTTTAATATTGTTCTCACGCTTTGCTTAATATAAATATTCCTTGACTTACAACAATTCATTGTGTGCCCGTTCGAAGTTACAATGGCCCTGAAAAAGTGCCTTACGGACATTTTTCACACTTATGACTGTTGCAGCTTCCCCATGGTCATGTAATTTACATTCAGATGCTTGACAGCTGGTTAATATTTATGACGGTGGCTGTGTCCCGAGATTATGTGATCACTTTTTATGAACTTCTGACAAAGTCAATCAGAAAGCCAGATTCACCTAACAACGGTGTTACTAATTTAACAACTGCAGTGATTCACTTAACAAATGTGGCAAGAAAAGTCGTAAATTGGAACAAAACTCACTTAACCAATTTCTCTTCACTTAGCAATGTAAATTTGGGGCTTAATTGTGGTCGTACATGGAGAACTAGGTGTAGTAGGCCAGCCTTACCGCTATGGAGTACAGCACGCCAGATTAAATTATCCTTGCTTTGATCAAGAAGAACTTTTTATGTTATTTAAAATAATTAAAAAGCAGAGTTAACATGATAATGAAATAAACACAGAGCAGCTTTACATTTCCAACTCCCCAAACCAATTAATAGCATAGGCTTACAAAAAACATATTACCCTGTTACTGGGAAAGACAATGAAGGTGGGAAGGCTATTTTGTAAACCGGGGACAGGAAGGCAGGCTGGCAGAACATGATTAGTCAAAACTTCAGATGGCTGAGGGATCCTGGGGGAATACCGTCAAATGAATCTAATAATCATGTATATTAATATTTCAGGAGGAAGTCATTGAGTGGAAATGAAGGGTTTTATAAGGAAACATCCTTTTAAGTTGTGCCTACAAATGGATTGTTTAAGGATCAGACATTCCCATGTCATATTGTCTGAAATGGTATAGGGTTTCCTGCCTGAGCAGGGGGTTGGATTAGAAGACCTCCAAAGTCCATTATTATTATTATTATTATTATTATTATTATTATTATTATTATTATTATTATTATTATTATTATTATTATTATTATTATTTGTCCACTTTAATAATGATGGAGTCTTGTACTAAGTAGGATCCAACTAGTTTGATTTTATGACCTTTGGATCTAAGTAGCAGATTCTACCATATGATTTTTCTCCAATGTATCTTCACTCATGGGATACTCCAGAAAGTCATGGGATGTCTGTTTTGGAGTTTTCCACATTATACCTTTGGCACCTGCAGCAGATTTATTCTTGTTTTCTCTTCCAGTTATGTCTACATTTAAGTCTGATCTAAAAGAAGTTATGGGGGAAGCTTGCCACAGAGAGATATAATCTAACAGGAGAAATTTTCTGACAGGTAGACCAATTAATCAATGGAATAGCTTGACTCCTAGAGTTGTGGGTGCTCTGGGAGGTTTTCAAAAATAGACTGGACAGTTATAGCATCCCATTTGGCTAGGATGGTATAACTGTCAACTGTTCGACTAGCAAACAAGGCTTTTGAGTGCCATAAAGATAAAACTTTATTGGATACCCCATCTCGGAACTGAAGAAATAGTCAAGGCTAAGGTCTTCCCAGTTGCAATGTATGGCAGTGAAAGTTGGACCATAAAAAAGGCTAAGCGCCAAAGAATTGAGGCTTTTGAACTATGGTGCTGGAGAAGACTCCTGTGAGTGTCTTGGACTGCAAGGCGATCAAACCGGTCAGTCTTAGAGGAGATCAAACCTGACTGCTCTTTAGAAGGCCAGATCCTGAAGCTAAAACTCAAATACTTTGGCCACCTAATGAGAAGGAAGGACTCACTGGAGAAGAGCCTAATGCTGGGAAAGGTTGAGGGCAAGAGAAGAAGGGGACGACAGAGAATGAGGTGGCTGGATGGAGTCACTGAAGCAGTAGGTGTGAGCTTAAATGAACTCCAGAAGATGGTAGAGGACAGGAAGGCCTGGAGGAACGTTGTCCATAGGGTCGCAATGGGTCGGACATGACTTCGCAGCTAACAACAACAATGACTCTATGATTTTCTATGAAAATTAAAAATAAAATATGGATAACCCTGATGTGCTTATGTCTGTTTAGGAAATGGTAGCAATTTAGATGAAATGCACAAGGTAGCAATTTAGATAAGATATATTCTAAATGATCTCAATTTAGATGTTGCTCTTATAATTGCTTCATGATGACCAACTCCATATTAAAGGATTAAGATACAGTTTCACACAATATCACATCCTCCTTGTTTCCACTACAAATTTCTGTGCCATTTCAGTTCAGGTTCAGTTGTCAAAGCAATTTATTGTCAATGAAGATGCACATGGAGCTGGTGAGCTTTTTGATCAAACAACCTCACAATATAGCTCAGATTCTATGCATTTTCTACAGTTTTTTTCCCTATAAGTTAACTCAGACAATGGTATTTAACTGGAGCAGTTTAAATACCTTAGAGCTAAAGCTATGGATGTAATGGAATTATTGAGCAGTTCAAATTTATCAAATACATACAAACACACTTAGCTTCTTTGGAATCTTAATTAGTCCTTGGTGGCCAACTAAATAGATATGCTGACATTTAAATTTTCAAGATTTGGAATGATATTTTAAATCTTTTAAGCATTCAAGCAAGGCATCTTTAAGACTATCTTGTCTGTAATGTATATTTAGAAATATGATTCAGACAAATTAAGGCATTAGCTTGTGGGTGCACCTCTCTGGCTGCTAATGTTAATGATGAAGGACTCGTCTAAACTCCTCCAGTTCCTCCCCATTGGACCAGTTTGGACTGGATTCTAGAAAATTTTATTCTAGTTTGTCTGCTTTGAGAATTTCTACCAATAGGGTACAATTCCTATTTTGAGTCTTTTGAAAGCAGCTGATTGGAAAATGAGAAACATAATTCTTCTCTAGAATAGACTGTTTTGAGTGCTTAATTAGCTAAGAACAAATTATATGATGTAGTGCTAAGTGAAATAAGAAAATGGAGTTGATGATGTTGGGAGGTTCTGCTCAGTGTTAAGGAAGAACATGCAAAATGGGGGAAAAAGTCCCATATTTATGCTTAATCTGGGTTATCAGGACAGTCCATCTGGCTCATGGAGCTTAAAACAAAACCCACCCTCTGAAGTTCCTTAAATTCTACCCTTTCTGAACAATAGAATAGAATAGAATAGAATAGAATAGAATAGAATAGAATAGAATAGAATAGAATAGAATAGAATAGAATAGAATAACAGAGTTGGAAGGGACTGTGGAGGTCATCTAGTTGAACCCCCAGCCTAAGCAGGAGATCCTACACCATTTCTGATAGATGGCAGTCCAATCTCTTCTTGAAAGCTTCCGGTGATGAAACTCCCACAACAGCAAACTGTTCCATTGGTCGATGGTTCTCACTTATTTCCAGGTTGAATCTCTCCTTGATCAATTTCCATCTGTTAATTCCTTGCCTGACCTTCAGGTGCTTTAGAAAATAGGTTGACCCCCCTCCTCTCTGTGACAGCCCCACAAATATTAGAATATTGCTATCATGTTTCCCCTGGTCCTTCTCTTCACTAGACTAGCCATGCCCAGTTCCTGTAACCATTCTTCATATGTTTTAGCCTCCAATCCCCTAATCATCTTTGTTGCTTCCTCATTTTCTGCAACAGGAGTCATGTTTGCAAGCACCACAGTTTGAGAACCTACAAATATAGCCCTCTCTCTCAGTGTCTTGTATCATTTTTGAAGAGGGAAGTTATGACCTAATTGAGATCAATGAGAATTACCTTTGCAAAGTCCCCCGTATTAGCCATAGGACATTTTCCGAACCACACAGCACATTTCCCACACTGAGAAAGACATGGCAGGATTATGATCACTAACAGTTAAACAGGCATTATCTGTGTGCTTGTGCTTTCCCTGCACGAAGAAGATGCAGTGTGGGTGAAACTGAGTGTTCTGAACCAGCCCTCTTCCGGCCTTGTAGTAAGGCAAACCCCTATTCAAACAGAAGAGACTGGAGAGCGTCCAAGGCTGAAAAGCGTTTGCCAAGATTTAATAGTCAATTAACAGAACAAGAAACAAAAACACAGGAACTTGAATCCTCAAGCGGAAGGGTTGCTTTCAGCAAACAGCCCTTCCCCAAACACTCCTTTTATTTAGAGCTCAGGGCGTGGTCTCCCTGTGCCTCCTCCCGAGGAGACCCGCAGCCTTTCTCTGCTTGGTCCTGCTCGACTGCCTCCTGCGTCGGGCGTCCTTTAACAGGACCAGCTGTGGGTCATCATCCTCCGCACTATCGGGCTCACGCAGCTGAGAAGAGGGCCCCGGCTGGGAGCTCTGCCAAGCCTCCAAACCATCATCAGCCGGTTCGTCTCCCTCCTCCCCCTCATCTGAGTCATCCGATACATCGGAGCCGGCTGTCGGACCCACAGGCTGGCCCTGAGTCACAACACTGAGAAGAGGGAACTACTTTGCGTTGGTTACTGGTTGATTGCCCATAAGTGTGGTTCTCCTTTGGATACACACTCTATTTTAAAAATATTCTAAAAGGATATAGGCATAGAACAAGCTTGGACATTTCACAATCGGGAACAAATATTCTGACAACTTCCCACTACAGTGGGTCCCAAAACAACAACAACAACAACAACAACCCAAAGACCTAAAAATAGAAGATTTGGAATAGTTTAATTCAATGTCACAATGCTCTTTATGTGCATGGATCCAGAACTAGTGAAAGATCCATGGCAGCAGTAATCAATACCCTAATTAAGGAACCCCCCAAAAGGCACAGATGAGGTTAGCCTGTTGGGTAATGAAACATCAGCAAGCAAATGACCAAGTTCAGAGTACCAAGGGCTTTACAGTTCAACCTTGAACTACATATGTTCACTTTTATTGAAAATATGTATATATAGATTAACTGATGTACATAAAGAAATTTGAAAGTAGCAATACCTACCAAAGGACATCTATCGTATCTTTTGATTTCATGTAAGATTTCCAAATAGTTCTATGAATGAGAACCTGGTTTCAACACATATATTTTGACATGATTATAATATGACTTTTTGAAAAGAAGTTGTTTAGATCATTGGGGGCAACATATTGACAAATGCAGGAGCAGTATTTATTTATTTATTTATTTATTTATTTATTTATTTATTTATTTATTTATTTATTTATTTATTTATTTAAATTCCATTTATATCCCGTCCTTCTCCGAAGACTCAGGGTGGCTTACAAGCTTAGCAGTAGCCTTCATTCTATGTATATGCCTGCTTGTTAGGTCTTTCACACACACCCCAAGTGGCATTATTACAAAGTCAGCTTAATTAATACCAAACTTTCTTGGTTTGGTAGGCAGGTTTGTTTAGCCTTGCTTGAGCTTTTGCTGAGTGTCATTGATACCGACAACACAACTAACCTGGAAGGTCTATCTCACACTTATCCAAGATTTATGGTAGCTTCTGTGTTTAGTTCCAGACTGAATGAAAAACAAATTCATCATTTTCAAGAGAGATGCGAACCTTTCTTTGTTTCCTAAAAAACAATCCATTTAATTATCTCTTTTTCATCTATAGATTTTCCCCAGAAGTTCATTAGCTGACAAAATGCCGACTCATCTCCTCATTAAATATAAAGCCAACTTGAGGTAATATATCCTTACTTCTGACACACATTCATCTGAGTTAGACTACAAGCAAAAAATCTACCATTTTTTCCTAAAGTACTTGCTAATGTATAGCTGGTTCAGCAAGGTGAGTATAGTACATATGAACCCACAGTAAAAATTAAATGTTTTCCATCTTTGTGCATGTTTAAAAAATGAATTAATAGAATAACAGAATAATAGAAGAGACTTTGGAGGTCTTCTTGTCCAACCCTAAGCTCAAGCAGGGCCTATATCATTTCTCTTCTTAAAAACCTCCTGTGTTGAAGCACCCAGAACTTCTTGAGGCAAGTCTGATTAATTGTTCTCTCAGTAAATTTCTACTTTAAAAGAAATGTTTGGGATTTCATGTGAGAAAAAAAAGCACTCCTGCTGACCCAAAGATGCCTTTAAAGCAGTGTTTTTCAACCTTTTTGGGCAAAGGCACACTTGTTTCATGAAAAAAATCACGAGGCACTCCACCGTTTTCCACACCGTTGGACCTCCCCACGGTCGCTACAAGAATGGTCGTAAGTCGAGGATGGCCTGTTCTCAAGGGGTTGGACTAGATGACCTCCAAGGTCCCTTCCAACTACTTCTTCTTCTTCTTCTTCTTCTTCTTCTTCTTCTTCTTCTTCTTCTTCTTCTTCTTCTTCTTCTTCTTCTTCTTCTTATTATTATTATTATTATTATTATTATTATTATTATTATTATTATTATTATTATTATTATTATTATTATTATTATTATTATTAGCCTCTTTATTTTATTTTATTTTATTTTGGGGCTTTTGTTTGTTTGTTTGTTTGTTTTTGCTGTGAAGGAAAAGGAAAGCTTGCATTTCTTTTTAATTTATCTTTCTGTATTTTCTTTTTTCCCTTCTTTTCTTTCTTCCTTCCTTCCCTCTCTTCCCTCCCTCTCTTTTCTTTCTTTATCTTCCTTCCTTTCTCTCTCCCACTTTCTTTCCCTCCCTCTCTCAATTTCTTTCTCCTTCATTTATCTTTCTTTCTTTCTTTCTTTCTTTCTTTCTTTCTTTCTTTCTTTCTTTCTCTTTCTTTCTTTCTTTCTTTCTTTCTTTCTTTCTTTCTTTCTTTCTTTCTTTCTTTCTTTCTTTCTTTCTTTCTTTCTTTTCTCTTTCTTTCTTTTTCTCTCTTTCTTTTCTCTTTCTTTCTTTCTATCTTCCTTCCTTTCTTTCCTGCCTTTCTCTCTCCCACTTTCTTTCCCTCCCTCTCTCAATTTCTTGCTTTCTACTTGTTGTGGAAACTGGAAGCTACTTGCATTTCTTTTTAATTTTTCTTCCTGCTTTTTTTCCTTCCTTCCTTCCTCCCTTCCTCTCTCTCTCTCTTTCTTTTCTATTCTCCTTTTTTTTCTTTCTCCCTCCCTTTTCCCCTTCCCCCTTTCTCCTTTTTTCCCTTCCTTTTTTTCTTTCTTTCTCACCTTTACCATCAAAAGCACTTCACTCCAGGGGGGGGAAACCCCAAAGGTTTTTAATTGCTTTGGTCCAAAGGACATTTTATTATGCAACGTATCAAAAGGACAGGTTAAAAAAAATCAGCCATGTAATTTTTCAGATGCAAGCGAAGCCTCCAAGAGCGAAGTGGTCAGATCCCTCTATTTCGGGCTGGAGCGAGGGGTCGTGGCGAGCAACCAGGCAGCCGACCAGGCGGGAGTCTCGCATCCTCAGCCGCGTGGGGAGTAAGGAGTAAGCGGCGCATGCTGGGGAAGAAGAGCTTTTTCGAACGTTGCAGGCAACCAACCACGCGACAGCTCAGGCGAGCCGGGCTGGCCGCCCGTCCGTCCTCTTCCGATAAGCGAGCCGATAAGCTTCTCTCTCTTCCGATAAGCTTCTCTCTCTTCAGCAAGAGACCTTCTGAAGCCAGAGAAGGGGGCGGAGCTACACTGCCGTGGAGCCCTGGTGCCTAGAGAGGTCGAGCCCACTTCTTTTCCTGGGCTTTTGCTTCCAGCAAAGTAGGGCCGTCAGCTTAGCCAAGGCTCCCCGCCAGAGAGTCTTGCAGCACCGCTCCGCCCATGGCTGTTCCTCCTCCTCCTCCTCCTCCTCCTCCTCCTCCTCCTCCTCCTCCTCCTCCTCCTCTCACCGCTGTCTCCTAGGTCAGTGTTTTTTCAATTCTTCCCATGGCACACCAGGCAACATCTCGCGGCACACTAGTGTGCCGCGGAACAGTGGTTGAAAAACACTGCTTTAAAGACTGAATTTTAAAAGTTATTAATAACTCTTAAAGCAGTGATAACAGATGCCTTATAGGCAGAATATAAATGTAATAAATAAATAAAATAAAATATTCTTTTTTCCAGGCTTCCATGTAAAACCTGAAAAAAAATGGGTGGTTTAATGAACAGAAGAGAAATGCTGTCCTTGCATTCACTCAACCACTGAATCCATTTTTGTGAATGATTCTGAAAGTGAGCACAGTCCTGGTTTCCATGAGAGGTGGCTCCCCTTTTGAGGAATAAAAATGGTGGCCCTCTAGAACAGGGGTCTCTTACTCTTGGGCCACGGACTGGGACCTGTCTGTGGGCTGTTAGGAACATTGCTGCGTAAGCTGCAGGCAAGCAAGTGAGGATTTATCTGTGCATGCACAGTATCTAGGTTGCACATAAAACCATCTCTCTCCCCCAGGACCATGGAAGACAATTTTTCTTTCGAAACTGGTCCCTGGTGCCAGAAAGGCTGGGGGATGCAGCTCTAGAAGGCATCAGTGATAGGATGAATATCATAACAAACAAAATACAGTTAGTTGATATCCTACATTTCTTTATGTGGAAAGGAAAAGAGAGAAGATTTGAAACAATGGATCAGAAAGGAAAATAACACATGCCAAACTTTCTTCTCACTCTTGTCATGGTGGGGCAAGGAGAATGGACATTGTACCCAAAGCTGGAATCTCTACAGTAGGAGTGAAAATCTGATCCTCAGCTTGTGGAAAGAGTAAGTAAAACACATGATTAAATCTTCTTCCCTTCTGTATCCACTACTCCGAAGGCCTCTCTAGAGACTGATGGAGTTACCGTGAGAGTGGGGAATAACTGAAACTCATGCTAGGAACTTTGGATGCATATGAAGCACAAGGCTGCTTCCCATTCACTCCTTTGTAACGAGGTTTACATTCCCCAAGAAAGCCTTGGACATTCCAGAAGGTCCTTTTTCCAGAAAGACGGGAACAATCATCATTGTTTCAGTAGGCAGCCTTCTGTTTGCTTAGGTTTCTGGATTCAAGCCACTAGAAAACCATTTCAGACCAACAAAAATGCTTCTAAATTATTATTTCTTGATTTTTGTTTGTTCTCAACTCTGCTTTTAAAAGAGATATGATGTAAGAAGAAATTATTTTTATATGGCTGAATAATAAGAAGCAGATCTGCATACATAGACGGTTGGTTGTAGCATCTCAGGTTTTCATTCTATTGTGTCTATAGGAAAGTATTACAGAGGGTGGTGAGCAAAGCACAAAATATTGTAGGCTATCCCCTGACACCACTGGATGACATCGCCAGGGCTCACTGCCTTGGAATAGTGAGGAATATTCTCAGGGACGACTCACAACCTGGTCAGTATCTCTTTACTCTCCTACCATTGGGTAGGAGATATAGCAGTATAGCCAGCCGTACCAACAGGCTGAAGAACAGCTTTTATCCATGGGCTGTCAGGCTCTTGAACAGGAAATAATTTTATAATTTTATATATAATTGACTTACGAGGCCGGTGTGTTGTGAAATTAGCTCACATGGTGTAACAAGATGGTGGGTTTGTTGTCACTGTGAGTTGTGTGTGGGGGGGAAGGCACGAAGGGAGGCTCAGCCAATCTCAATGTATACATGGTTGTACTTTGACAATAAAGGTTCATTCATTCATCTTCATCTCCTTCATATACAGGTAAAAAGCATGGGAGCATTGATGAAACACTAAAAACAAAACAAAACATTGATCTGATTGTAAATATAATTTGTATCAAGTTTTGCTTGTGTCTGTATGCTGCCTAATTCTCCCCCTTTCACCTCTTCCTCTCAGGATAATAATCCTCCTGCTATCACTTATGCTTTGTAGAAGAAGCAGGCGAGACAGCAAGTTGAACAACTTAACTTTTATTTCGAACCAGGCAAACAACAGCAGAACGTGGCTTCTATTTATACTAGCAACTGTCAAAAGGTTAGCCAATCAGGGCTGAGCTGGTTTCCCGCATCGTATGCTCCGCCAATCGAAGCCGGCTGGATTTGACAGCTCGGAGCTGTCATCGGCAGCGCGTGCTGTTACCAGGTGATTTTGACAGCCGAGAGCTGTCAGTCGGTTGGCGCCTGCGTGGTTTGGTCCGGCAGCTTTTGACAGCTGTCAAAAGCTGCCGCGGTTTTACCTCAGCCCTGTTTAACACATATATATAACGTTAACACTAAGTGAATACATAACACCCCTTTCCCCTCCCTCTGATTGAGTTGATGTTCCCCAACTGTTTCTTTTTTGGGTTTCCCCATTCGTAGTCTTTCAAGTAGGCGGGAGGTCTTTTTACTCTTTCGGAGCGCCGGGGGGTTGTTTCAGCTGGTCGTTCCTTTTCCCCCGGTGTATCGAGATCTGGCTCAGGGGGCATGGGTCCTGACTCCGGCGTTTCAGCGTCGTTTTGTGTGGGGTCTTGTTGTGGTGTATTTTGATCGGGGGGGTTGGTGTGATAGTGTTTGCGGCGGGGCTTCAGCCTGCATTTCATCGTTCCCCCTTTCCCCCATATTTTGTGGGCTGCGACGCCGAAGTTGGTCGATGTGTCTGCGGATGTGGGAATTGTGCCCAGTGTCTATGATGTATGACAGGGGACCTGTTTGTTCAATGACAACCCCTTGTGTCCATTTGCTGCCCTCTCCATAGTTCCTTGCCCAGACAGCTTGCCCAGTGCTGAGAGTCCTGTGTTGGAGGGGCAGTTCTGGGTTTGGAGGGGATCTGTCTGGATGTAAACGGTCCAACCTAGTAGTTAGTCTCTTGCCCCAGCGGAGTTCAGCAGGAGACTTCCCTGTGGATGTGCATGGGGTGGTGTGTTGAGCCAAGAGGAATTGAGCGAGTCTGCGGTGCCAGTTGCCGGAGATGATTTTCCGCAGTGCCTCTTTTGTTGATTTCACCATCACCTCTGCCAAGCCGTTAGTGGATGGGTGAAACGGAGCCGTGGTGGTGTGCCTAATAGAGTTCGCCGTTGTGAAACTCTGGAATTCGTAGGAAGTAAATTGGGGGCCGTTATCGGAGACTATTACATCTGGAAGCCCATGTGTTGCGAACAACCCCCTTAAAACTTGTACTTGCATCTAGCAAGTTTCAAATTCAAAAGGGAACACGGCAAGGCTGCCCCTTATCACCGTTGCTGTTTATATTGACTCTTGAAGTATTAACGAGAACTATAAGAAATGACCCAAAGATAAAAGGATTAACCATTAAAAAGGAAACCTTTAAATTGCAAGCTTTCGCGGACGATCTAGTTTTTATTATGGAGGATCCATGTCAGACGGGACCAAAGCTATTGGAAGAATTATCTAAATATGGTGAGGTTGCCGGACTGCGAATAAATAGAAATAAGACCAAGATGATTGTTAAAAATATGACCAATAAACAAAAAGGTAATCTGGCCGAAATCACGGATATAGAAATAGTCAAGAAAATAAAATATCTAGGGATTAACATTACGGCTAGGTGCACTTCACTCAAAAAGGATAATTATGATAATGTAGTGAACCAAATAAAAGGTGACCTGGAAAGATGGGGAAACCTAAAACTCTCATTATTGGGAAGAATTGCTGTCATTAAGATGAATATTCTGCCTAAAATCCTGTTTCTGTTTCAGAATATCCCAATTCAACTCGACTCTAAATTTTTTCGAAATTTGGATAAATTATCACTAAATTTTATTTGGCAGGGGAAAAAACCAAGAATTAAATTGAAATATTTACAAGACACGAAGGAAAATGGGGGTTTTGGATTGCCAGACTGGGAATTATATTACCACGCCGCGGCCCTGAGCTGGATTAGAGAATGGGTAATCTTGAGAAATAGAAGACTATTAACTTTAGAGGGTCACGATTTGCAATATGGCTGGCATGCTTTCCTATGGACGGAGAAACAAGGTCTTTTCTCGCATTTTCAAAGACACCGGATCAGGCAAGCGCTACTCAATACTTGGAAAAAAATTAGATCTCACAATTACACCAAAATACCGGTCTGGCTATCCACCCTTGAAGCGATAGTTTACCCAAATCTGTTTGATTTGGGTAACATAATCTCATACAAGGATATTCTGAATGAGGAGGGGGAATTGAAACTTAGGAATGAACTAGAATTACAAGGTATAAAACTCGATTGGTGGGCCTACTTACAAATCCAATCGAGATTTAGGAAGGATAAAAATGAATGGGGGATATATACCTCTGAAACAGCATTGGACAAAATATTATTGGGACCGGACTCTAAACAAATAAGGAACTTTTATAAATTACTTTTGGGATATAAGCTGTTTGAAGAGCAAGTGAAAGACCCCATGTTGACCTGGGCTAACAATTTAGGACATAACATCGACCTAGATACTTGGCAAACAATTTGGGATAGGAATAAAAGGATAACACTGGCCTCATCGTATAAAGAAAATTTATTTAAAATGTTTTACCGATGGCATCTTCCCCCAGCCCGCTTAGCAAAAATGTACACAACAGCATCTCCCAAATGTTGGAAGTGTTCTGAAGAGATAGGCACATACTTCCACACGTGGTGGTCTTGCAGTAAAACACAAAAATTTTGGAGAATGATTTGGATTTGGCTGAAAGAAATTTTGAAACAAGATCTGGAGTTTAGTCCAGAACTTTTCTTGTTGGGAATCACGAAAGAGAAATATCCTAAAGATGTGCTATACTTAACGATCCATATTATCACAGCAGCTAGAATATCATTTGCGCAAAAATGGAAAAAGAATGAGATCCCAGGACAAAAAGAGGTTATTAGGAAAATTTGGGATTGCGCTGAAATGGACAAATTAACTTTGGAATTAAAGAATAAAGATCAATCAGACTATTATAGAATTTGGAACAAATTGTATCTTTGGATGGATAAAAAGAAAGGTCTCTATTAGGTTTTACAGACTAGCTCACTGTTTTAAATATTGTGGTATTTCACCGATTTGTAATCTAAGTGTATTTAAGTGTATTTTTGATGTACATATATACAGGTATATATATATATTTAAACATTGTAGACAAAAAGGTTTGTCAGCTCGCTGGTACTGTGTCCAATGTTTTTAAATAATAAATTTAATAAAAATAAAATAAAAATAATAATAATAATAAAAAAAAACTTGTATTGTGGCTGCCGAAGTTGTGCTAGTCACTGGGGTCACCTCCAGCCATCTCGAATAGCTATCTACGGCTATTAAGAATGTTTGTCCCTGGAATGGACCTGCATAGTCTATGTGGATACGTGACCAGGGTGTCTTTGTGGTTTCCCATCTGCGAATGGGAGCCTGGGGCTGGGCTGCTCTGACAAGTTGGCAGGGATAGCATCCTGCTACATGTGCTTCTATCTGCTTGTCTAATCCTGGCCACCAGACATAGCTTCTGGCCAGAGCCTTCATTTTGACGGTCCCAGGGTGACCTTCATGGAGGCTCTCTAACACCTTGAGTCTGTGTTTTTCAGGTATGATTACCCTGCTGCCCCATAATAAACATCCCTGATGGGTGGATAATTCCTTTTGCTTTAAAATATAAGGTTGGAATTCTGGGTCTGGGGGTGTGCATTGCCAGCCAGATGTAACACAGCCTAAGACTCTGCCTAATATTTCGTCTGCAGCAGTGGCTGCAGAGATGTCTTTAACCGATAATGGGCATTCAGGCAGGTCTGAGATAGCCAGTATCTTCCCAGCTGGTGCTGGGTCTGGGTCGACTATCGGTTGGGGCAGTCTGCTAAGCCCATCAGCATGGCCCATGGCTTTCCCTGGTTTGTATTCTAAGTTGTATGAATAGGCTGACAAAAAGGTAGACCATCTCAGGATGCGGGGAGATAATATTTGTGGCGTTAGTTTGTTTACTGTAAAGATTCCTAATAGGGGCTTATGGTCCGTAAAAATGGTAAAGGGTCGGCCATATAGGTAGTCATGAAACTTTTTTACGCTAGCCACTATAGCTAAAGCCTCTTTATCAATCTGAGCGTAATTACGCTCAGGTTTTGACAGCGTTCTGGAATAGAACGCTACAGGGGTTTGCGTTCCTTCCTTAGTTAAGTGGCTTAGGACCGCTCCGATGCCGTAGGGAGAGGCATCACAAGCCAGACATAAGGGTAGCTGTTCGTTGAACAGGGCTACCGTTGCATTGCTAGTGAGTAAGTTTTTTAGTAGATTAAAACTTTTATCATGCTGAGGTGACCAGTTCCAGGGTTTGCCTTTATCTAATAGCCTGTGTAGGGGTTCAGCGATGGAGGCTTTATGAGGCAGGAAGGTATGATAAAAATTAACTAATCCTAGGAAGGCTTGTAGTTCCTGTTTATTTTTAGGGGTTGGTGCTGTTTTAATGGCTTTAATTTTTGTTTCAGTGGGATGAATTCCCTTAGCATCAATTTTAAATCCTAAAAACTCTGTTGATGGCACCCCGATGGAGCATTTGTCTCGTTTTAATTTGAGGCCAGCCTCCCTGAATCTAAGGAGCACCTTTGTTAATTTGTCAGCTAAGTCTTTTTCTGATTCCCCTGCAATTAGGATGTCGTCGAAATATGGACAGACCCCGGGGATGCCTTTAAGTGTTTTTTCCATGATTTCTTGGAAGATCCCAGGGGCTGCAGAGATGCCAAATTGAAGGCGGTTAATTTTAAATGCTCCTTTGTGGGTGACGATTGTCTGAGCTAAGGCGGTGTCAGGGGTGACAGGCAGCTGTAAATACGCCTGCGCCAAGTCTAACTTAGCAAAAATGGTGCCTGACTTAATGGCCGCGAGGATGTCTTTGACAGCCGGGACCGGGTAGGCATGGGCATTTAATGCGCGGTTGAGTGTCGCTTTATAATCGGCACATAATCTTATTTGGCCATTTGGCTTAATTGGGGTCACTATGGGTGTCTCCCACTCTGCCCCTTCTACTGGTTCTAGGACTCCTAAGTTAGTTAATCGGTCTAGTTCAGTTTCTATTTTTTCTCTCAAGGCGAAGGGAACTCTTCTTGCCTTGATTCTGACAGGCATTACTTTAGGGTTTAGTTTTAATGATACAGGCGGTCCTGTGTATTTTCCTAGCGAGCTGTCAAAGACGTCCGCGAATTGAAGGCAGACGGATTCTAAGTTTGACAGCTGAATGGCGTTGACGCCTGTCAACGCTATCCCTAGCGCCTCAAACCAGTCTAGTCCTAGCAGGCTGATTCTGTTTTCCTGGGTCACTAGTATAGGGAGGGATCCTTTAAATTGTTTGAACTCCACGGGGACGGAAGCCTTTCCCCGGAGTTTAATGGGCGTTTTTTGAAAATCAGCTAGGCGGAGTTTGGTGGGTCGAAGGGCGGGCCGTTTTCTACTGCGGTTACAAATGTCCCTGTAAGTTTGCCACGAAATGAGTGAGACGGAGGACCCAGAGTCCACTTCCATCTCACAGGGAATTCCATGAATCAGAACGTCCACCTTGACTTTGGGCTTAAGAGTGCTGTGGACTGTGTATTTCCCCGCCCTTCCCCTCACATTTAGCACTAGGGGTTTGGAATTGTGCCTGGCCCTGGGTGTGTGCTGGCTCATACCTGCGGGCGTCACCTCCAGTTCATGCAGATTTTCTCGGCTCCGGCTGCGGCACACGGCTTTGAGGTGACCTGTCTTTCCGCATCCATGGCATTTGGCACTGCGGAACTGGCACGCTGCTCTCGGGTGGCTTCTGCCGCAGCTGGCACACTTAGCCCTGTGTGGCTGGAAGTTAGCGCCCCTCTGGTTGTTGGCAGGCCCCCCTCTGTAGTTGCGTTGCAGCCTGAGCTTTTCGAACCGCCACTGTACCGCATCGATGTCCATGGAGACGTCGTCATCTTCTGGACCGCTGAAACCGCCGTCCTCCTGGTGCACGGACCCACTGGGCCCGCTGTCAGGTGAACGTCGGTTGTCACCGTGGCTGTCCTCATAGGCAATGACTTCCCTCACCACATCAGCCATTGTCAGTTCGGGCTTGGCGATCAGCTTCCTTCTCAGCCGCTCATCTTTGAGCCCTATGACGATTTGGTCCCGGATTCGGTCTTCTAAGTCCGGGAACCGACACCGCCGTGCGGCGTGTCTGACCCGGGTTATGAAGTCATTTGCGGGCTCGTCAGGGAGCTGTAGTCTTCAGGTGAAATTTACCCTCCAGAAGAGCTCTGACTTGGTGGGCATGAAGTATTTACTCAGCCCCTCGGTGAGATCAGCGTAGGAGATGGTGGCGATTGGTTCTGGACTGAAGATTCCCACAGCGGCATCATAGACAGCGGGCCCGCTGAGCCAGAGGAGGGCGGCTGCCTTCACCCGGTCGTCTGTAATCTTCTTTACCACCAGGTATCCTTCTACCTGGCCCAGATGAGATTCCCAGCATTCTGGGTGGCGGGTGTTGAACTCTCGAATGTGGCCATGGTTCGTCATGCTGTCTGTAAGCCGTGGGTGCAGCTGCTTGCGTTATATGGGAGTTCGGCTCCCGAGTGACTTCAGCGAGTGACTAGCTCGGGCTAAGGGGAAAAATCTCTTCTCCCCTTAGGTAGTGACTTCAGCTATGCAAGCAGGAATCCCACCTTCGTCGCCAGTGCTTTGTAGAAGAAGCAGGCGAGACAGCAAGTTGAACAACTTAACTTTTATTTCGAACCAGGCAAACAACAGCAGAACGTGGCTTCTATTTATACTAGCAACTGTCAAAAGGTTAGCCAATCAGGGCTGAGCTGGTTTCCCGCGTCGTATGCTCCGCCAATCGAAGCCGGCTGGATTTGACAGCTCGGAGCTGTCATCGGCAGCGCGTGCTGTTACCAGGTGATTTTGACAGCCAAGAGCTGTCAGTCGGTTGGCGCCTGCGTGGTTTGGTCTGGCAGCTTTTGACAGCTGTCAAAAGCTGCCGCGGTTTTACCTCAGCCCTGTTTAACACATATATATATATAACGTTAACACTAAGTGAATACATAACAACTTACAACCAAATTAAACCATTATACATAAAAAATGTAACATCTATCCCTTAACAATGAACAATACTGGTATCCTTCCCAGAGCACTTAATAAAAACAGTCCTCAAGGAGAGAACAATGAAAGACCATTGCATACAATAGTTACTACAATATCAAGGAATAATTGAAAATTAGAGAATGTTCAGGAAGCAATTTCTGCTTTCTTAGACTTGGTTGAAAAGATGCCTGCCAAAAAGTCTGAGGACATGTTTAATTATGATAATAAAAGCAAGAAAAAGAAAATTGTAGTAGATGACCAGGCTGGATCCAAGGGAGGAGTCAAATATATCATCAATCTCAAGACTCTTCACATCCATAAATCCAGCCCTCCTTGAATTCCATTGACTCTTATCTACCGCCAATTTGCTTTGACCATTAGTAGTTCAGATTCTTGTAGAGTAGTTCAGATTATTGTAGAGTAGTTCAGATTCTTGTAGAGAACAATAAATCTTTATACTCATTTGAATTGTCTAGATCTTCTCATTTCCCTGGTGCTTGACAAAAATGTGGATAATTTTTGTGATAATACCAGGAGATAGTAGAATAAAAGACAAAGAATTGGAAAATCAAAATCTTCACACTGAAATTGAATTTGGTTTAGTGGTTAAGGAACCAGACTAGAAGCAAGGACACTGTGAGTTGTAGGCCAGCTTTGGCCCAGTCACTCTCTCTCAGCCCATCTCAACTCACAGGTTTGTTGTTGAAAGGAAAATAGGAGGAGGAAAGTACATTAACCTTGAGTTATTTATTTATTTAAAAACTAATAGTTGAGATAAAAAATAAATCTAATCTAATAAACTGGTCATAGTGGTCCCAATGATTATCAGTACACATATCAAAAAATCCTGGATTGCACTTAGAAAATCTATACAGTGATAATATTTCCATCTGTCAATTACCGAAGGTCACGCTGCTTGGATCTACATATATACCACGCTGATGCAAGTTCTTGGGAAGAACTTGATGGGTATGGAGGGCAACACCAGTTAAAGAACTGGCAGCTGTGATTTTACTTTGTATGCATACAGCAATAATAAAACAGACCCTTTTTAAAATCTTTATTAAGATAAATAATAAAAAAATGTGTGTGTAATCTTGCCAGCTGCCATTCTGCACTCATTACAATAAGAGTTTTTAGACACTTTTCAAACATACATGAAATGCATAGTAGTAGTTAAGTTGGATTAAAGGGAAAGAGTACAAAGCTACTGATAAATCTAACCAGTTCTGGAAAGATCAAAAGCTGGAATGCAAGCCATAATTATCCAGTGTGCTACCAGGCATTCTTTCTCTGTTTCTTTCTTAGACATATCCATGCACACAGACAGCCTTTATCAATTGTTCCTTCATCCTGCCTTTGGCTTCATTAATTAAAGCATATGCATCTTCAATTGCTTTGTTAACACTGCCATCCCATCCATCCCATTCTTTACTCCATTTCTTTCTCGGTTCCCTTCTTTCCTTCGCCTGCTGCCTGTTCAATCCTGCACAAAACAAACAGATTTAAAACAAAGCAAAGAAAAATAACAGAAACAAAAATAACCTCCTTGTAACATTAGGTACAATTGATTGCCCAAAAGACAGTTTTGCATCGTGGGGAGAAGGCTAGTCTTTCTCTCTTCTGTACAACTCACTCTTCCAATTGCTTTAGAATTTTAAAAGGACAAAATTCTAATTACAAAACTAGAACTCCCTCCTCCTTTTAAAACTTAATTGGTTGGGATGGAAGCCCTGGGAGAGATTCAAAGGTGCCAGAGATCATATTTAATCTATGGTCTAGTAATTTGCTGGATGGACAAATGTATTTATCTTAGGATAAATTAGTTGCTTATATTTGTAAAGTTTGTCCTTCTCCTTGCCCAAACACACAATTGGTTGCTAACCTTTACTGTTTGATCGAAAGCTTAGCACAGTAAAATATCAGGGCATCCTGACTAGCTCTTGCTGAGCCATTCAATATATTTTGAATCACAAATGCAGCTTTGTATTAAAACAAAAATTACACCGCGTTGATCCTGAAGTCAAGAATGCTTTTTTGGAATTAGGCACATTGTGAAGGACCAAACACAGTGTTCTTTATTAAATAGAGAACCTCCTCTGGTATTAAAAAGAAAAAAGGAAAAAAATACATGGAGTTGATTTTGAAGTCAAGAACCTTTTCACAGAATTAAGCACTCTGTGAAGAACCCAACACAATGTTCCCTATTAAATGAGTACCAACCTCCTCTGGTATTTAGTTCACACTTTTTTCAAGTAGAAATCTGTGTTCCTAGTTACGCAATACAATCCTCGCAAACTCCTGTTGAAAGCTGAAGCAATTAAATAATATGCCTGTCAGAAGTTATTTATAGATTAGTTTAGATAAAAGATCTGTGCCATGGAGGCAATGTGATTCACTTTCCTGATGTGAAGGTTTTATCTACGGTAACTTGCCTCAATGAAGCCAATTTGGATGACACCAGAGCCTTCTCCTCAGGATTATCAAGGTGCTTCAAGGCAGAATACTTTTGAGGTTGCCAGCTGCAGGCTTTCCAATCTTCTGTGTATGAAGATTTTGGCTAGTGATCAGGAGAAATGTGGTCTGGAGAAAGGAAGTATCATGGTTTCGTAGCACCCACTAAAACATTTAGTAAGTACTTTGTAGGATATGCTGCTGCTCATCTCCTCTGCATTGTCTGCCTGACACTAGGTGATCAGGAGAAGTTGAATGGAACTTTATCTTGAGGGCTTGGCAAAATCTAGGGTGGACAGTCCATTGAAGCCTTCAGACTGGGCAGTTCTGATACACTCTGCAGTCCAGTAGACCTTTGGGCAGCATTGAAGGAGAAGCCCTCTCTCAGCCCCTACTGCACTCATTGAGGAAGTCTTAGCCTTGCTTCATAGGTTGGACTCTGAAGAAGAAGGATGAGAAGGTCTCTAAAGCAGGTGGAGGGAAAACATATCAACTATTTTTGTTTTGCTCTGACAAGTGAAGGAATCATGTTGCTTTTTGTGTTGTTTTTTTTAAAAATCTTTACTGAAGTAAAACAATCTTTGAAGCTTCACACAGACCTATTAAATACATTCATAGCAGTGCAAAACATCCATAAACCTTGCCTCTACCGCACATTAAAAAAGCAATTATATGAACTCAATAAAATCTGCATTTCCAATCATATTGATTAGACGCTAGGCATGTTTAACCATTCATTCACTCACTTTGACCACCCAGTTGCCATTTAACTCTGGCAGGCTAATATTTTTCTGTATATGCATCATATTTTTGGCATGTTTTTGGAAGAAATCCCATGAATACAAAAAAGACCAACCACTTAATCAGTCTTAAATCTTTCTCAGACTGAATCTTGTTTTCTGTACAAAACATACAAGCTAGTCCTCCTAGACAGATTCCCAACTGCTGATATTTACTGTGTGACAGTATTTATAGCTAAGTGCTATTGTCATCCTGTCATGTGATTTTCCCAACGAAACAAGTTCTTCTTCTTCTGGGACTTTATCCAGAGGGGTGAGAGTAATTCAATATGACACCATTTATGAAGACCCCATGCTCCCAACCTGAAGAACTGCCAGTTAAGCCTTGAAATAAATACTCCTGTTTAATTCTATCTCTAAGAAAAGCAAGAAAGGAGAATGGAATGTGTGTGTGTGTGTTTATGTCTGCATGTGTATGTATGTGTGTGTGTATTTAAATTCCAATACAAACTAAAGAAAGAAGATTAGAGGGAAGTAAAAAAAAATTAAGTAAGAAGAAAGAAAAAGAGAAGAAAAGAATATAAAAAGAGAACACACACACACACACACACAAACACACACGTGTGTGTATGTGTGTGTGAGAGATTTCCAATCTTCATCACAGGTATAAACAAATTTAATGACTCTTCATTAATGACAAATTAATGACAAATTTAATGACTCTACACTCTTTAAAAACACAAACATTTATCTCTTAATGATAATATCATATCCAATCCCTTATCTATAAACAAATCCACAAAGCATCATCTTTCATTCCTGGTATCAGCAGAAAGTCCATAAAGGATAACTATAAGTAACAACACATCCTTTTTAATCTTGATCAAATGAACCAATTTTATATTCCTCTCCTTTGCTTCTAACAATCTTAATATTTAGTTCATTCAAATATTATCATAGGATTTTATTTCTCCTTGTTTCTTTTTGGTACCATTGTATGGGAATTCCTCAAGGCTTTAACAGGAATTTTTGTAAATCCTGTAGGAAAAATTTATCCAGGTTTGTCATTTGTATTTCCCTTCTGTATTTTAAAACCTCAATTTCATTTGTAGATCCAGTGAAATATCCTTTTCTAAATCATTATCTTGACTTTTCAATGCCATCTCTATCCAGTTTTTGAAATAATGAATTCTTTATATTTATGTTATAAAAATCAAAATAGGATCTATTTATTATGAAAAACTGTGCTTTATATATATTTAAAATTAATTAATGTTAAAATCTTATTGTAAACATTTCAATTGTCCAGTTTTATCTGGTCTGTTTATAACTTTCTAGGATCAAAATCTCCTTTATTTTTGCTGTTTTTTTCTCCAGATTATTTAAATTCTTAAGGTATGTTTAAAATTGCTTCCTGACAGAATTAAAGGCAGATTCAACCAGCATTTTTAGACTTGTCATTTCCAAGATCTCTAATAGCTTAAACATAATTAAAGAGCAATTTCCAAAAGTAATTAGAAAGTGAGGTTTGCACACTTTTTTTTTCTTCCATTCAGTCATGTCCAATTCTCAGATATTGCCTGGACAATTCCCTGCAGTTTCCTTGGCAAGATTTTTCAGAAGTAGTTTGTCATTAGCTCCTTGTCTGAGAAAAATGACTGGCTTTGCCAGCTTTGCCAGCTGGCTTTGGGGCCAATGTGAGACAAGAACTCATACTTTCCTGATTTCTGGACTGATAGTTTAACCAATACACCAAACTAGCTCTTGGGCAGCCTAAGTTTGAAAATCCTTTCCATGGTTGTGAGCAAAATAGCTAATCCCAATATCTCTCAAGTCCATGGAAAAGTACTCTCCTGTGGTCTCCTCATAGAAAGCAGCTGGAGAACTTGTGGGCTATCCCCCATCCTCTCCTTAACCAGAGGAGAGGTTCCTAGGAATGTATTCATTGGTTCTTTGTATTTTGGCAATGGTCATTGGGTCCGCTTTTGCACAGCCATCTTCAGTTCATCATATCTCCCCCCAGAAGTCTAGGAAAGAAGAATTTCTATGCATTGATGCTAGAAACAGTTTTACTTTTCAAGGGGGAGGGTAGTTTGCTTAGATACACTCAAAGGGTAGATCATAAATCCAAGCCAGCTTCCAAAGCTATAAAGGGAATTGGAAAGGGGAATTGACACACTGCTTGTTTATACAGAGTGAAGGAAAACTGCATCATTAGTTTTTTATGCTTGGAAACACAACTAAGAATCACTTTGCTGTATGAATAAAGAAAAAAATATTCATCAAAAACTTTTGGATGTGCAGAAATATTTATTTATGGCTTTAAGCTGCTCATGACATACTACTTTACACTTTCTGATTTTGAAATTCCATGAAAACATTCCAATTCATCACTGTTCATGGAACTCCGTGTATTAAGGGTTAGTAATCAGTCTGTAACACAGCATGACCCACACTAAAGTGCTCTGCCTGTAGGGCTGTTTGTAGTTGGTTAGTCATATACAGCAACTGCTGGTTCCAAGGAGATTTTACTATCTGTTAGTACTGTGGCTGCACCACAACTGGTTTGACAATTTTGAGAAACTTTTCTTTCCAAGTAAAAAAAAAAAACTTTTGTCTATCTGCCTTATTCTTTCGAAGGAAGGAAGGAAGGAAGGAAGGATTTCCAGTACTTTTATAAAAGATGAAACTCATTGGGGAAGCTGGCAGGAATTCAGAAGTTACTCTGGCTCCCACTGCTTCCCCCCCCCATGTATGGTCATTCTGTTTTCTCTGTTTAGGTAAGGAAACATTTCTGAAACAATTACCTGTAATAGGTCACAAGTTA